>NC_092036.1:30296931-30569230 GCF_003086295.3 Arachis hypogaea | reverse complement strand
TTTCCTTGGGCCTCCTATCCATTGATGCTCAAAGCCTTGGATCCTTTTTACCCTTGCCTTTTGGTTTTAAGGGCTATTGGCTTTTTCTGCTTGCTTTTCTTTTTCTTTTTTTTTTCTATTTTTTTTGCTTTTTTTTTCACTGCTTTTTCTTGCTTCAAGAATCAATTTCATGATTTTTTTAGATCATCAATAACATTTCTCTTTGTTCATCATTCTTTCAAGAGCCAACAATTTTAACACTCATAAACAACAATATCAAAAGACATATGCACTGTTCAATCATTCATTCAGAAAACAAAAAGTATTGTCACCACATCAATATAATTAAATTAAATTCAAGGATAATTCGAAATTCATGTACTTCTTGTTCTTTTGAATTAAAACATTTTTCTTTTAAGAGAGGTGAAGGATTAATGGATTTATTCATAGCTTTAAGACATGGTTACATACTAATGATCATGAAGAAGACACAAAACATAATAAACACAACATTAAAAACCGAAAATAGAAAAAATAAAGAACAAGGAAAGAATCCACCTTTAGTGGCATCTTCTTCTTGAAGGACCAACAATGTCCTTAAGCTCTTCTATGTCCCTTCCTTGCCTTTGTTGTTCCTCCCTCATTGCTCTTTGGTCTTCTCTTATTTCTTGGAGAATGATGGAGTGCTCATGATGTTCCACCCTTAATTGTTCCACATTGTGGCTCAAATCTTCTAAGGAGGTGTTGAGTTGCTCCCAATAGTTGTTGGGAGGAAAGTGCATCCCTTGAGGCATCTCAGGGATTTCTTGATGATGAGCTTCCTCATGCATCTCTTGAGAACCGTGAGGTCTCTCTTGCTTGCTCCATCTCTTCTTGGTGATGGGCTTATCCTCTTCAATGGGGTATCTCCTTCTATGATAACTCCAGCTGAGTAACACAGATGGCAAATAAGGTGAGGAAAAGCTAGCCTTGCCATGGTGGAGGACTTATCGGCTATTTTGTAGAGTTCATTGGAGATGACCTTATGAACTTCTACTTCCTCTCCAATCATGATGCTATGAATCATGAAGCCCGATCCACAGTAACTTCAGATCGGTTGCTAGTAGGAATGATGAGCGTTGAATGAACTCCAACCATCCTCTAGCCACAGGCTTGAGGTCCAGTCTTCTTAGTTGAACTGGCTTGCCTTTGGAGTCTATCTCCATTGGGCTCCTTCCATACATATGTCCATTAGGACTTGGTCCAACCTTTGATTAAAGTTGACCCTTCTAGTGTAGGGGCGTTCATCTCCTTGCATCATGGGCAAGTGAAACGCCAACCTCACATTTTCCGGACTAAAATCTAAGTATTTCCCCCGAACCATTGTGAGATAATTCTTTGGATTCGGGTTCATACTTTGATCATGGTTCCTAGTGATCCATGCATTGGCATAGAACTCTTGAACCATTAAGATTTCGACTTGTTGCATGGGGTTGGTTAGGACTTCCCAACCTCTTCTTCGGATCTCATGTCGGATTTCTGGATACTCATTCTTTTTGAGCTTGAAAGGGACCTCGGGGATCACCTTCTTCTTTGCCACAACATCATAGAAGTGGTCTTGATGGCTCTTGGAGATGAATCTTTCCATCTCCCATGACTCGGAGGTGGAAGCTTTTGTCTTCCCTTTTCCTTTTCTAGAGGATACTCCGGCCTTAGGTGCCATTGATGGTAATGGAAAAACAAAAAACTTATGCTTTTACCACACCAAACTTAAAATATTGCTCGCCTCGAGCAAGAAAGAAAGAAGAGAAGAAGAAGAAGAAGAAATATGGTAGAGAGGGAGAGAGGTAGGTTCGGCTAAGTGGGAGAAGATGGGTTTGTGTTGTGTGAAAATGAAGGAGAATGGAAGGGTATTTATAGGGAGAGGGGAGGGTGTATGTTCGGCCATTTTGGGTGGGAATGGGTGGGAAATTGATTTTGAATTTTATGAAGGTAAATGGGGTTTATGGGGAAGAGTGGGTTGATGTAAGTGGTGAAGGGGGTAATTGAAAAGAGGAATTGAGGTGATTGGTGAAGAGTGTTGGGAAGTGTGACATAGGGAATACAAATCACAAAAATAGGATTAGTAGGTAAGGTGGGAATATAGTAGGTGGGGATCCTGTGGGGTCCACAGATCCTGAGGTGATCCTATGGGGTCCACAAGTCCTGAGGTGTCAAGGAATTCCATCCCTGCACCAAATAGGCATGTAAAATGCCTTGGCACACCATTCTGGCGTTTAAACGCCCATTGGTGCACGTTCTGGGCGTTCAACACCCATGTAAAGCATGTTTCTGGCGTTGAACGCCAGTTTCATGCTTGTTACTGGCGTTCAGCGCCAGCTTTTCTTCTCTGGGCACATTCCTAGCGTTCAGCGCCAGAATGTTGCTTGTTTCTGGCGTTCAGCGCCAGAATGATGCTCTGTTCTGGCGTTGAACGCCGGCCAGATGCATCTTACTGGCGTTGAACGCCAGCCTGTGCGTCCTCCAGGGTGTGAATTTTTTCTTCTGCTGTTTTTGATTCTGTTTTTAATTTTTATGATTTTTTCGTGACTCCTCATGATCATGTACCTAATAAAACACAAAATAACAATAAAATAAAAGAAAATAAAAATTAGATAAATAAAATTGGGTTGCCTCCCAACAAGCGCTTCTTTAATGTCAATAGCTTGACAGTGGCTCTCATGGAGCCACTAGGTGATCAGGTCAATGTTTTATAGTCCCAACACCAAACTTAGAGTTTAGATATGGGATCTTAACACCAAACTTAGAGTTTGGTTGTGGCCTCACAACACCAAACTTAGAGTTTGACTGTGGGGCCTCTTCTTGACTTTGAACTGAGTGAAGCTCTTCATGCTTACTCTCTTTTGTCACAGAGGGATGGCCATGTGCCTTAAACACAAGGTAGTCCCCATTCAATTGAAGGACTAATTCACCTCTGTTGACATCTATCACAGCTCCTGCTGTGGCTAGGAAAGGTCTTCCAAGGATGATGCAATCATCCTTTTCCTTCCTAGTGTCTAAGATTATGAAATCAGCAGGGATGTAAAGGCCTTCAACCTTTACTAATACGTCCTCTACTATTCCATAAGCTTGTCTCAATGACTTGTCTGCCAATTGTAATGAGAACAAGGCAGGTTGTACCTCAATGATCCCCAGCTTCTCCATTACAGAGAGTGGCATAAGGTTTATCCCTGACCCCAGATCACATAGAGCCTTTTCAAAGCTCATGGTGCCTATGGTGCAAGGTATTACGAACTTGCCAGGATCCTGTTTCTTTTGAGGTAGAATTTGCTGAATCCAGGTATCCAGTTCACTAATAAGCAAGGGAGGTTCACTTTCCCAAGTCTTATTACCAAACAACTTGGCATTCAGCTTCATGATAGCTCCTAAGTATTGAGCAACTTGCTCTCCAGTTACATCTTCATCCTCTTCAGAGGAAGAATAGTCTTCAGAGCTCATGAATGGTAGAAGGAGATTTAATGGAATCTCTATGGTCTCTATATGAGCCTCAGATTCCTTTGGATCCTTAATGGGAAACTCCTTCTTGCTTGAAGGACGTCCCAGGAGGTCTTCCTCACTAGGATTTTTGTCCTCCTCCTCCCTTGTGCATTCGGCCATATTGATCACATCAATGGCCTTGCACTCTCCTTTTGGATTTTCTTCTGTATTGCTTGGGAGAATACTGGGAGGAGTTTCAATAACTTTCTTACTCAGCTGGCCCACTTGTGCCTCCAGATTTCTGATGGAGGATCTTGTTTCATTCATGAAAATGAAAGTGGCCTTTGACAGATCAGAGACTAGATTGGCTAAATTAGAAGTGTTTTGTTCAGAATTCTCTGTCTGTTGCTGAGAAGATGATGGATATGGCTTGCTATTGCTCAGCCTATTGCGTCCACCATTGTTAAAGCCTTGTTGAGGCTTTTGTTGATCCTTCCATGAGAAATTTGGATGATTTCTCCATGATGGATTATAGGTGTTTCCATAAGGTTCACCCATGTAATTAACCTCTGCCATGGCAGGGTTCTCAGGATCATAAGCTTCTTCAGAAGCTGCCTCTTTAGTACTGTTGGATGCATGTTGCCATCCATTCAGAATTTGAGAGATCATGTTGACCTATTGAGTCAACACTTTGTTCTGAGCCAATATGGCATTCAGAGCATCTATTTCAAGAACTCCTTTCTTCTGAGGTATCCCATTATTCACAAAATTCCTCTCAGAAGTGTACATGAATTGGTTGTTTGCAACCATGTCAATGAGTTCTTGAGCCTCTTCAGGCGTTTTCTTCAGGTGAATAGATCCACCTGCAGAATGGTCCAGTGACATTTTCGAAAATTCAGAGAGACCATAATAGAATATATCTAATATGTTCCATTCTGAAAACATGTCAGATGGACACCTTTTTGTCAGCTGCTTGTATCTTTCCCAAGCTTCATAGAGGGATTCACCATCTTTTTGTTTGAAGGTTTGAACATCCACTCTCAGCTTGCTCAGCTTTTGAGGAGGAAAGAATTTATCCAAGAAGGCAGTGACCAGCTTATCCCAGGAGTCCAAGCTATCCTTAGGTTGTGAATCCAACCATATTCTAGCTCTGTCTCTTACAGCAAAAGGGAAAAGCATGAGTCTGTAGACTTCAGGATCAACTCCATTCGTCTTTACAGTCTCACAGATCTGCAAGAACTCAGTTAAAAACTGATAAGGATCTTCAGACGGAAGTCCATAAAACTTGCAGTTTTGTTGCATTAAGGCAACTAGCTGAGGTTTCAGCTCAAAGTTATTGGCTCCAATGGCAGGAATGGAGATGCTTCTTCCATCAAACTTGGACGTTGGCTTTGTGAAGTCACCAAGCATTCTCCTTGCATTATTATTATTTTCGGCTGCCATCTCCTTCTCTTGTTCGAAAATTTCTGAAAGGTTACCTTTAGAATAATTTAATTTAGCTTCTCTTAATTTCCTCTTCAGAGTCCTTTCAGGTTCTGGATCAATTTCAACAAGAGTGCCTTTTTCCCTGTTCCTTCTCATATGAAAGAGAAGAAAACAAGAAAAGGAAGAGGAATCCTCTATGTTACAGTATAGAGATTCCTTTATGTTAGTAGAAGAAGAAGGGGGTAGAAGAATGAAGAAGGATGGATTCGGATTTTTGGATGAAGAGAGGTGAAGAGAAGTGTTAGTAATTAAATAATTAAATAGAATAAGAAAAGAGAGAGAGAAATTCGAAAATAATTTTGAAAAAGGGGTTAGTATTTTTTTGAAAATTAAAAGGTATTAAAATTAAAACATGAAACACTTAATTAATTAAAAAGAATTTTTGAAAAGGAGAGAGGTGTTTTTGAAAATTAGAGAGGGAAAAGTAGTTAGGTGGTTTTGAAAAAGATAAGAAACAAACAAAAAGTTGATTAGTTAGTTGAAAAAGATATTAAAATCAAAATTTGAAAAGATAAGAAGATAGGAGGTTAGATAAGATATTTTGAAATCAAATTTTTGAAAAAGATAAAGTTTTTGAAAAAGATAAGATAAAAGATAAAAAGATATATTTGAAAAAGATATTTTGAAAAAGATTTAATTTTAAAAATTACTTAACTAACAAGAAACTGAAAGATAAGATTCTAGAACTTAAAGATTGAACCTTTCTTAACAAGAAAGTAACAAACTTCAAATTTTTGAACCAATCACATTAATTGTTAGCTAATTTTCGAAAATTAGATATAAAAGCTAAGAAAAAGATTTTTGAAAAATAATTTTTAAAATTTTCGAAAAAATTGAAAAAGATATGATTTTTGAAAAAGATTTTGAAAAGATAAGATTTTTAAAATTGAAAATTTGACTTGACTTGTAAGAAACAACTAATTTTTAAAAAAAATTTGACCAAGTCAACCCAAAATTTCGAAAATTTGGAGGGAAGTAAGGAAAAGATATTTTTTGATTTTTTTGAATTTTTAATGATGAGAGAGAAAAACAACAAAAATGACTCACAACATGAAAATTATGAATCAAAACTCATGATGCATGCAAGAACACTATGAATGTCAAGATGAACACCAAGAACACTTTGAAGATCATGATGAACATCAAGAACATAATTTTGAAAAATTTTTGATGCAAAGAAAACATGCAAGACACCAAACTTAGAAATATTTAATGCATGGAAAATATGAATGCAAAAGTGCACATGAAAAACAACAACCAACACAAAACAAGAAAACATCAAGATCAAACAAGAAGACTTGTCAAGAACAACTTGAAGATCATGAAGAACACTATGAATGCATGAGATTTTCGAAAAAAAATGCAAGAAAAATTTTAAAAGCATGCAATTGACACCAAACTTTAAAATTGACTCAAGACTCAAACAAGAACACAAAATATTTTTAGTTTTTATGATTTTATTAATTTTTTTGGATTTTTATTAAAAAAAAATTTTTCGAAAATATTTTTTGAAAAACGAAAAAGAAAAGAAAAATTTTTGAAAAAGTTTTTGAAAAGAAAATTACCTAATCTGAGCAACAAGATGAACCGTCAGTTGTCCATACTCGAACAATCCCCGGCAACGGCGCCAAAAACTTGGTGGACGAAATTGTGATCCATATTCTTTTGTACTTGTATGAAATCATTATTATGGCACCAGTTGAATTCACAACTCCGTTCAACTAACCAGCAAGTGTACTGGGTCGTCCAAGTAATAAACCTTACGTGAGTAAGGGTCGATCCCACAGAGATTGTTGGTATGAAGCAAGCTATGGTCACCTTGTAAATTTCAGTTAGGCAGATTAAGTTGGTTTATGGGTTTTCAAAAATTAATAATAATTGGAAAATAAAAAAGGGATAGAAATACTTATGTAAATCAATAGTGAGAATTTCAGATAGGTGTATGGAGATGCTGTGCTCCTCTTGAAACTCTACTTCACTACTCACTCTTCCTTCAATCCTTCTTACTCCTTTCCATGGCAAGCTGTATGTAGGGCATCACCATCATCGGTGGCTACTTTTAATCCTCTCGGGAAAATGATCCTATGCACTGTCACTGCACGGCTAATCGTCTGGAGGCATCACCCTTGGTTGATGGCTACATCCCGTCCTCTCAGTGAAAACGTTCCTATACTCTGTCACAGCACGGCTAATCATCTGTCGGTTCTCAATCAGGTTGGAATAGAATCCATTGATTCTTTTGCGTTTGTCACTAACGCCCAGCCTTCAGGAGTTTGAAGCTCGTCACAGTCATTCAATACCGGAATCCTACTCGGAATACCACAGACAAGGTTAGACTTTCCGGATTCCCAGGATCCTACTCGGAATACCACAGACAAGGTTAGACTTTCTGGATCCTCATGAATGCCGCCATCTATCTAGCTTATACCACGAAGATTCTGTTGGGGAATCTAAGAGATATGCGCCCGGCCTAAGGTAGAACGGAAGTGGTTGTCAGTCACGTGCGTTCATAGGTGAGAATGATGATGAGTGTCACGGATCATCACATTCATCAAGTTAAGTATAACGTATATCTTGGAATAAGAATAAAAGAGAATTGAATAAAAAGTAATAGTGATTGTATTGAAACTTGAGGTACAGCAGAGCTCCACACCCTTAATCTATGGTGTGCAGAAACTCCACTGTTGAAAATACATAAGTAAAAGGTTCAGGCATGGCCGAATGGCCAGCCCCCTTGAGTGATCAAGAGACCGAATAATCAAAGGCTAAACAGTCAAGAGATTAAACTGTCAAAAGATGTCTAATACAATAGTAACTTATCCTATTTATACTAGACTAGCTACTAGGGTTTACATGAGTAAGTAATTGATGCATAAATCCACTTTCGGGGCCCACTTGGTGTATGCTTGGGCTGAGCTTGATCTATTCACGAGCTGAGGCTTTTTTTGGAGTTGAACTCCAAGTTATGACGTGTTTTGGGCGTTCAACTCCGGATCATGACGTTTTTCTAGCGTTTAACTCCAGACAGCAGCATGTACTTGGCGTTCAACGCCAAGTTACGTCATCAATTTCCAAAGTATGGACTATTATATATTTCTGGAAAGCTCTGGATGTCTACTTTCCAACGCCGTTGAGAGCGCGCCATTTGGAGTTCTGTAGCTCCAGAAAATCCATTTCGAGTACAGGGAGGTCAGATTCCAACAGCATCAGCAGTCCTTTTGTCAGCCTTTTTTCAGAGTTTTGCTCAAGTCCCTCAATTTCAGCCAGAATTTACCTGAAATCACAGAAAAACACACAAACTCATAGTAAAGTCCAGAAATGTGAATTTAACATAAAAACTAATGAAAACATCCCTAAAAGTAGCTCAAACTTACTAAAAACTATCTAAAAACATTGCCAAAAAGCGTATAAATTATCCGCTCATCAGGTTCCAACATTGCTCTGAGTATCTATGAGGCTCCAAGAGAGCCCTCTGTCAAGCTACTGACATTAAAGAAGCGCTTGTTGGGAGGCAACCCAATGTTATATTTTATCTATTTTCCTTTGTTATTTTATGTTTTCTGTAGGTTGATGATCATGAGAAGTCACAAAATCAAATGAAAAAGCAAAAACAGAAAGAAAAACAGCACACCCTGGAGGAGAACTTGCTGGCGTTTAAACGCCAGTAAGGCTAGCAGATGGGCGTTTAACGCCCAGTCTGGCCCCATTCTGGGCGTTTAACGCTAGAAAGGGGCACCAGACTGGCATTAAACGCCAGTGAAGGGCAAGAACTTGGCGTTAAACGCCAGAAATGGGCACCAGCCCGGCGTTTAACGCCAGAATTTGCACAAAGAGCAATTTTGCTCGCCACTTGGTGCAGGGATGACTTTTCCTTGACACCTCAGGATCTGTGGACCCCACAGGATCCCCACCTACCCCACCACTCTCTCTCTTCTTCACCCATTCACCAATCACCTCAACACCTCTTCCCCAAAAACCCTTCACCTATCAAATCCCATCTTTCTCTTCACCACTCACATCCATCCTTCATTCAAATTCAAACCACTTTTCCTCCCAAACCCACCCATACATGACTGAACCATAACCCTCCCCCCACTCCTATATAAACCCTTCTTCACTCCTTCATTTTCACACAACCTAAACACTACTTCTTCCCCCTTTGGCTGAACCACAAGGCCATCTCCATCTCCTCTATTTCTTCTTCTTCTACTCTCTTCTTTCTACTTTTGCTCGAGGACGAGCAAACCTTTTAAGTTTGGTGTGGTAAAAGCATTGCTTTTTGTTTTTCCATAACCATTTATGGCATCCAAGGCCAGAGAAACCTCTAGAAAGAGGAAAGGGAAGGCAAAAGCTTCAACCTCCGAGTCATGGGAGATGGAAAGATTCATCTCAAGGGTACATCAAGACCACTTCTATGAAGTTGTGGCCTTGAAGAAGGTGATCCCCGAGGTCCCTTTCAAACTCAAAAAGAGTGAATATCCGGAGATCCGACATGAGATCCGAAGAAGAGGTTGGGAAGTTCTTACCAACCCCATTCAACAAGTCGGAATCTTAATGGTTCAAGAGTTCTATGCCAATGCATGGATCACCAAGAACCATGATCAAAGTGTGAACCCGGACCCAAAGAATTGGCTTACTATGGTTCGGGGGAAATACTTGGATTTTAGTCCGGAAAATGTAAGGTTGGCATTCAACTTGCCCATGATGCAAGGAGATGAACATCCTTACACTAGAAGGGTCAACTTTGATCAAAGGTTGGACCAAGTCCTCATAGACATCTGTGAAGAGGGCGCCCAGTGGAAGAGAGATTCAAGAGGAAAGCCGGTTCAATTGAGAAGGCATGACCTCAAACCCGTGGCTAGGGGATGGTTGGAGTTTATCCAACGCTCAATCATTCCCACTAGCAACCGGTCCGAAGTTACTATAGACCGGGCTATCATGATTCAAAGCATCATGATTGGAGAAGAAATAGAAGTTCATGAGGTGATATCCCAAGAACTTTATAAGGTGGCGGACAAGTCCTCTACCTTGGCAAGGTTAGCCTTTCCTCATCTCATTTGTCACCTCTGTTATTCAGTTGGAGTTGACATAGAGGGAGACATCCCCATTGATGAGGACAAGCCCATCACTAAGAAGAGGATGGAGCAAACAAGAAACCCCTCTCATCATCAAATCCCTGAGATGCCTCAAGGGATGCACTTTCCTCCACAAAACTATTGGGAGCAACTAAACACCTCCCTAGGAGAATTGAGTTCCAACATAGGACAACTAAGGGTGGAGCACCAAGAACATTCCATTCTCCTCCATGAAATTAGAGAAGATCAAAGAATCATGAGAGAGGAGCAACAAAGGCAAGGAAGAGATATTGAGGAGCTCAAGCACTCCATAGGATCTTCAAGAGGAAGAACAAGCCGCCATCACTAAGGTGGACCCGTTCTTTAATTTCCTTGTTCTTTATTTTTCTGTTTTTCGAAAATTATGCTTATGTTTAGCTATGTTTGTGTCTTGTGATCATTAGTGTCTTAGTGTCTATGCCTTAAAGTTATGAATGTCCTATGAATCCATCACCTCTCTTAAATGAAAAATGTTCTTAATTGAAAAAGAGAAGAATTGCATGAATTTTGAATTTTATAACAGTTTAATTATTTTGATGTGGTGGCAATATTTTTGTTTTCTGAATGTATGCTTAAACAGTGCATATGTCTTTTGAATTTGTGGTTCATGAATGTTGGCTCTTGAAAGAATGATGAAAAAGGAGACATGTTACTGAGGATCTGAAAAATCATAAAAATGATTCTTGAAGCAAGAAAAAGCAGTGAATACAAAAAAAAGAGAAAAAAAAGAAACGAAAAAAAAGAAAAGAAAAGAAAGAAATAAAGTTGTGATCCAAGGCAAAAAGAGTGTGCTTAAGAACCCTGGACACCTCTAATTGGGGACTCTAGCAAAGCTGAGTCACAATCTGAAAAGGTTCACCCAATTATGTGTCTGTGGCATGTATGTATCCGGTGGTAATACTGGAAGACAAAGTGCTTTGGGCCACTGCCAAGACTCAATAAGTAGCTGTGTTCAAGAATCATCATACTTAACTAGGAGAATCAATGACACTATCTGGATTCTGAGTTCCTAAAGAAGCCAATCATTCTGAATTTCAAAGGATAGAGTGAGATGCCAAAACTATTCAGAGGCAAAAAGCTAAAAGCCCCGCTCATCTAATTAATACTGATCTTCATAGATGTTTTTGGAATTCATTGCATATTCTCTTCTTTTTATCTTATTTGATTTTCAGTTGCTTGAGGACAAGCAACAATTTAAGTTTGGTGTTGTGATGAGCGGATAATTTGTACGCTTTTTGGCATTGTTTTTAGTATGTTTTTAGTATGATCTAGTTAGTTTTTAGTATATTTTTATTAGTTTTTAGTTAAAATTCACTTTTCTGGACTTTACTATGAGTTTGTGTGCTTTTCTGTGATTTCAGGTATTTTCTGGCTGAAATTGAAGGACCTGAGCAAAAATCTGATTCAGAGACTAAAAAGGACTGCAGATGCTGTTGGATTCTGACCTCCCTGCACTCGAAGTGGATTTTCTGGAGCTACAGAAGCCCAATTAGCGCGCTCTCAATGGCTTTGGAAAGTAGACATCCTGGGCTTTCCAGCAATATATGATAGTTCATACTTTTCCCAAGATTTGATGGCCCAAACCGGCGTTCAAAGTCACCTCCAGAATTCCCAGCGTTAAACGCCGGAACTGGCACAAGGATGGGAGTTAAACGCCCAAACTGGCACCAAAGCTGGCGTTTAACTCCAAGAAGAGTCTCTACACGAAAATGCTTCAATGCTCAGCCCAAGCACATACCAAGTGGGCCCGGAAGTGGATTTTTATGTCATTTACTCATCTCTGTAAACCCTAGGCTACTAGTTCTCTATAAGTAGGACCTTTTACTATTGTATTTTCATCTTTGGACATCTAGTTCTTAGATCAGATCTTGGTTCTTCTGGTTTCCTCTCTGGGGCCAAAGCCAATGATCACTTTTGTTCTTATGTATTTTCAACGGTGGAGTTTCTACACACCATAGATTAAGGTGTGGAGCTCTGCTGTACCTCGAGTATTAATGCAATTACTATTGTTCTTCTATTCAATTCCGCTTGTTCTTGTTCTAAGATATCACTTGTTCTTCAACTTGATGAATGTGATGATCCGTGACACTCATCATCATTCTCACCCATGAACGTGTGCCTGACAACCACCTCCGTTCTACCTTAGATTGGGTGGATATCTCTTGGATTCTTTAACCGGAATCTTCGTGGTATAAGCTAGAATTGATGGCGGCATTCAAGAGAATCCGAAAGGTCTAAACCTTGTCTGTGGTATTCTGAGTAGGATTCAATGATTGAATGACTGTGACGAGCTTCAAACTCGCGATTGTGGGGCGTTAGTGACAGACGCAAAAGAATCACTGGATTCTATTCCGACATGATCGAGAACCGACAGCTGGATAGCCGTGCCGTGACAGGGTGCGTTGAACATTTCCACTGAGAGGATGGGAGGTAGCCACTGACAACGGTGAAACCCTTGCATACAGCTTGCCATGGAAAGGAGTAAGAAGGATTGGATGAAGACAGTAGGAAAGCAGAGAGAGACGGAAGGAACGCAGCATCTCCATACGCTTATCTAAAATTCCCACTAATGAATTGCATAAGTATCTCTATCTTTATCTTTATGTTTTATTCGTATATCACCCATAACCATTTGAGTTTGCCTGACTAAGATTTACAAGATGACCATAGCTTTCTTCATACCAACAATCTCTGTGGGATCGACCCTTACTCGCGTAAGGTTTATTACCTGGACGACCCAGTACACTTGCTGGTTAGTTGTGCGAAGTTGTGTTTATGCCATGGTATTGAACACCAAGTTTTTGGATTCATCACCGGGGATTATTTGAGTTGTGAAAAGTATTGATCACAATTTCGTACACCAACATCCTGCCAACCATTTTATCAAACACTTGGAAGGCATAAAAGGAAAGTATAATAAAATGACAAAAAATATAAAATCTAACAACTACCAATTGCAAGGAAATAACAATAACAAAGCAATTAAACAATAAAGGAACATAAAACACGAAATTGCATAAAGGAAATTAAAATCAACAAAGTGCTCATAGACATGAAAGTAGCAAAATAGAAGAAATTAACAAGAAGAACTAAGAGAGTAAAGATGTAGCAACAAGAAATTGAAAGGAAAAGTAGATGAAAACAAGAATTAAAATCTAAATCTAAGAGAAATTAATCCTAAGAACCCTAACCTAATTCTAAAGAGAAGAGAGAGCTTCTCTCTCTAGAAACCTAACCTAAAAAATGGTGAAAACTCTAAACTAACACTACTTGGTTTATCCCCCTTCAATCCATGGGTTCAATAGCATCAGAAATGGGTTGGATTTGGCCCAAAATGCTTCAAAAATTGCTGGCCACAAATTGCCTTTAGTGAGTCACGCTGATCCTGCGATGCGCACGCATGGGCTACACGTGTGCATCGCCTAAATACAAAACAACCATGACAAATTTTACATCATTTTGAAGCCCTGGATGTTAGCTTTCTAATGCAACTAGAACAGTCTCATTTGGACCTCTGTAGCTCAAGTTATGATCGATTAAGTGCAAAGAGGTTAGGATTGACAGCTTTGCGTTTCCTTCATTTCTTCATGAGTTTTCCATTTTTACATGCTTTCTCTTCATTCTCTCAATCCAATCTTTGCCTTCTAAACCTGAAATCACTAAACAAGCATATCAAGGCATCGAATGGAATCAAGGTGAATTAAATTTAGCTATTTTAAGACCTAAAAAGTATGTTTTCACTCTTAAGCACAATTAAAGGAGAATTACAAATCCATGCTATTTCATTGAATAAATGTGGGAAAAGATGATAAAATTCCTCTAAATTTAACACAAGATAAACCACCAAATTGGGGTTTATCATCTCTCCTCCTTCCAGTCGGATGACGGCAGATATGTGGCCCACCTGAACATAAAAGACGTTATGTATAGTCAACAGGTATAACCATAATAAAAAAATTTACAATGTCAAGCATAACTATACAAATATGTATACCTCGATGCTAATGGGAATGAATATGTGTCGAAACCGCACGGCCGTAGGCTGGGAAACCGCTAGAAAATCCATGACTGCAGTAGCTGCAAAGGCCCGCCAGGTTCGTCACGTTTCTGTTGGCCACCCGACACATGTACTGATATAACCAGGCCACCGCTACCGACCCCAGCTATAACTGCCCATATCATCAAGTCTCGCCACAAAGGGCAACCACCGTATATGAACCCGGTTTCCACTCTTGTCACTGAACAATTAAGTGAAAAGCAGCATCATAATGTAAGCCCGAGAATATATGCGTAGGGTATCCTCCGTAGCATCATCTGGCAGCACCCTGAACCTCTCACGAAACCAAGTAAAGTAGACTGTGAACTGCTTCACCTTATTCTGTGGTGGCTGCTCGCCAAACAGCTCCTCAAACCACTGTCACGCCGGTCTGCCTTCTTCCATAAACTTCTCAAAATCAGTAAGGCATCCGGATACAGGTAGACCATCCATGGGCAGGCCCAACTGGTATGCAACATCCTGCAACATGATAGTGCACTCTCCAAAGGGCATATGAAAGGTATGCGTCTCAGGACGCCACTGCTCAATGAAAGCTCTAACTAAGGGCTCGTCCAACCAGAACCACCTGGCGTTCAGCCTCGCAAGATGGTACAAACCGGCCCTCTCCATATATGGTATGATCCTGTCATGCAGAGACATGTTCTGCTGCCTCCGGACACTATATATACACCTAGTCGGCTGGAGAATGTCACAGAATAAACCAAATATATAAAAAACCCAACAGTTATTTTAAAGTTTAGACTGCTAACATACACTGCTAATTTAAATATTACATTTTTCGATTAAAATAATAATTTAAATTTACATTAGGATACATTAGCTAATAATAACTAAATTAAAAATAACCAAAATAACAAAAATAACGAAAAATAATTAAAATAATAATTTAACTAACATTATACAAAATATATTATTTAAAAATTATGATGCTAACCTCTTCCTGTATCCTCTCAGCCACGTGCACAACGCCGTTGAGCCTGTATAGACTGCGTGCCTCTACCATGGTCTCGGCTCCGATCTCAACTCAAATTAACCACAACTCTCTCTAATCTTCTCTCTAGAAACTACCACTTCTCTCTCTAGAATAGTTTTTCTTAACAGCACAAATGTAATCTGCGAGACCCCTCCAACGTATTTATAGCAATGCATAAACCGCTACACCCCTATCGCGGTTTATGCACAAATCAAGCCAATACGTAAACTGCGACACCCTTATCGCGGTTTATGAACAGTTTTTCTTACACGTAATTCGTGACATCCCTATAGCAAATTACGTGTATTATGTAAACCGCGAGACTTCTGTCGCAATTTATATAAAATAGGCAAAAAATATATTTTAGTATCCAATTTTTCATTTTATGCATTCTGATAATATTGGGTTATATTTTTTTATATTAGTAAATTGCCCTGCATATTATATATATACCACCAAGTGATAACTAAGGATACAATTAAAATTGGATAATTGTTTATAACTGATGGTAGTAAATTAAATATGTCTCTCCAATATTGAGTTTTTATTAGGAGCAAATATTTTGACTTAGAAGTGGAATATAGAAAAAAGAAATTTGGGTCTGATTAATTTCTCTATATAGCTACATATTGTATTCTATGGGCTAACTACAATCTCTATTCTTGATGATACACAACAGCGAGCAAAATATAAACTCTTTTTTTTAAGAAAAATTTTTGTTCAATAGTCAAATTAATTCTTAAAAATAAGACATTTTTTAAATTAGTCCTTAAATGATTAAAATTCTTTAAATTAGCCTTTAAAAGATTTTTTTAATCAATTTGGTCTTATAAAAATTACGAATTAATCATATCTGTCTTTTAATTACTCCATAATTCACAATTGTTTTTCAATAATTGATGATGTAAAATGTTAACTGATAGCATACATAACATATAACATACATGTTTAATCAGAAGTTAACTAAATATATTTACGAAAATGTATTAATTTAGTCACTAGGTCATATTAGGAATAGAATTTTTATAATTGGAGAAAATAACTAAATTAATAAATTTTCATAAACATATTTAGTCAATTTGGTCAATATCTAAGTAGATATATTAAGTATTATATATGTTATCAATTAACGTTTTACAACATCAATCTTTAAAAAAATTGTTAATAGAGTGATTGGAAGACAAATATGATTAATTTACAATCATTAAAAAACTAATTTAATTGAAAAAAAATATTTCAGAGATAAATTTAAAAAATGTCTCATCTTTTAACCCAAAAACTTTAATTCTTGCTAGCTAAGGATAATGAAAGCCACCATAATAATTATTTCCATACGAGAACAATTAGGATTCATAATTATGCCAATAATACAAGCTTTGAACCTTACAGGATATTTCCAAAAAGAAGCCAACAAAAGTGAAGCTATAACTCGTGATCATAAATGAACCCATGTCAGCAAAAATGTGGTTCTCAATCAAAGTGGAAAAAATAAATAAAGAAAAGGAAAGGAATAAGTTGGAACCAAGGGCCTAAAAAGAGGGATATCAAAATACGGTGAGGAACTATCTAATAAATTCAACAAACAATGTGGGACTCTCCATTATTTGTTTAGCCATGGACACAAGGACAATGACATTAGGTGGTTTTTGAATTCTGGGGGCTTGCTAGAATGATCAGAAAATACAACATGGAGAGAGAAAGAGAGGAGAATGATTGAGCGTTTGAAAATTCATGGACAACGAAAACTAAGAATGCAAGGAGACAAAGATATCTATGGTGCGATTATGTGGGACTTTCCACTACCTCACCAAGATGGAAAAGTAAAAGATATATATGATCTTTTGTTTTTTGTGTAGTGTGAGGTGTTCGTATTTGGAGAAATGTTATATATATCAATTATCAAGTGTTATTTGTATAATTAACGATTGTTTCTAATTATAAAAATTTAAACACTAACAATACAAATAATAAAAGATGTAAGCTAATTCAATATCCATTTAAATTTTGATAATTTTATTGAAGTAACCCAATATTTAATGGATATCAAATTAGTGGATATTTTTATGATTAAAATGATCAATATTTAGATCTTTCATAATGAAAATAATAATTTATTATTTTTGAATTTATTTTATTTTTATAGATTTATCAAATTGACACAATTTTGTTTTTGTGAGATTATTCCATATATATAAAAGACTTTACATTTTATTTGTAAATAGATAAATGTCTAATTAATTTGAGTTGGTTTAATACTTAACTCATCCGTCTTTTAAATAAATATATGTTAGAAAATTATAATTTTAGTTTGTTTATATGATAATTATTTATTAGTCAATAATAAATTTTTAAATTAAATTTTTATCTGCAGTAAATTAATTTTTAATTTTTTAGATTTAAAAATATTATAAAAAATTTAGAAAAAATAGATAAATGTATTGGCTGATATAAAGTTTTAAATTTTGGTTGCAATTTTGATGTACGATTGTTGATATTGTAACTTCTGTGATGTGGATTGCTACTGTGTTTGTGGCTTTTTCTATGTTTCTAGCATGGATAAGTTTGATGAGTGTTAAGGTCTAGTAGAATATGTGATGTGGAGTTATTAATTAGTCATTATTAATAATTTTAATAGTGTGAGATGATATTTAATAGTGTAATTTTTTTAATGATTAAATACTGACTAAATTTTAATAAAAGTGTTAACTCCTAGATTTTCTTTTATACTAAATTTTTATCTCGGTTTGATGTAGTAGGCTAGTAGCCAAATTGGATGTACAACATATTTCTATGAGTGAATACTCCATTCGCATCCTGATAATTACCTCGAAAGGACAACGAGGCTCTCAAAAAAAAAACACTCAATCCGGCTCCTAATATTTTTTTAAAACTAATTAGCCCCTGTGCAAAAAAAAAAAAACAGTTATCCTTTCGAGATAATTATCAAAAATCAGGTTAGATTTTTTTTTTTGTTAAGAATTTTGTTGTTCGAGATAATTATAGGGACTATTTTAGATTTTATTCTATTTCTATATAAAATAAAATTTTACAATTATCTGTTCACACAAAATTCAAAGATATGTTAAAATTGTAAATATAAACGAACTCCTATATATTACCAAAAGCATATTAGAACACATTTAATTTTGATTGTCCCCATACATATTTCATTTTCTAAACTGATTATTTATCCAATATCATTGAATTTCTGTTTGGAGATATTCTCCTCCAAATGCAATATTATATATATCATAAATAAATAATAAAAGCTAGCTTTGGTATTATTCTGAGTGTTGGCGAGTGTATGTGTGTATAGTAATTATCTTCTCTTGATTTCACGTCTTTGTAATGCTGACAATTTGAAATGCTTGATATGATATGGATAAGTTAGATGAAGACGTAGGTTAATTGAGTTCATGGGACCAATCATCTACGAAGGTCTTAAAGTAGGTGGAGGAACTTCTCATGAACCCCATCTCAATTTTTGTAAGTCAAAATGAAATTAAATATCTTTGACAATACTACTCCAAGCCCCGTGCAACTGCACGACATCATATATATACACTCTATTTCAAGAAATAAGTTGAAAAATCCTTAATATTTACATATGAGAATGTTAATTGAAATACATTTTTGTACAGAATTAATGAATAGTCTTTTAATTTTAAATTTTTATATATAAATTATATGTAAATTTTATTTTAATTTTTTTAAATTATTTTAGTCTTATTTTATTATATAAATACTTTTTACTTTTCTCTAATATTTAATTTAATTCCGTCCCTATGAATAGTACAATTAATATTGATAATAATTAAAACAAAACAAATTAATTATAAACATAAAATCTATTAATTAAGGCAGTTTTATTTTTTATGTTCACTACATTTTTATTACAATATATATTAGAAATTTTATTTTTATTTGGTTTGTGAAAATAGAATATTTTTATATAAAATTTTTAACTAAATTAATTGATCAACTCAGACTTAATGATAATAATCAGAATCTTGATCATACAAATTATGAAAGAGAATAATTTTCACAATGCTGAGTAACATGATATTCTCATTAAAAAAAATTCAATTCCCTTTAGTAGTTCTCAAAAAATAAAATGATAAAAGATAACCTTTAAAATACATTGTTCAACACCAAAATAAGAAATTCTTCAATAAAAAAAATACATAACCAAAAAAAAATTTATGAATAACAGAACTTTAATTTCTTTAATAAAATAACTAATTTGCATATTAAAACTGTTTCAAAAATTATCTGAAACGTTGATTTAGGTCTGAGTATGAGGCTCAGACTCTTTCTAAGACAGCGCCTAACTTGTTCCAATGCCGAGGTGCTGCCGTCCGAGTTCCTCGTGAGGAGGTGGAGGATGGTACTTACAAGAGACTCTGATTCTTGAGTTAGCCAGGGGTTTAAGCAAGTTTTCGTATATTAGAATATGTGTACCGGAGGAGTGTCAGTGTATTTATAGTAGAGCTGATAACTACCTTTTTGGAATAGTTCCACCTTTGTTGGTGGATGACCGCTCCCTTTATCTTGGAAGTTTATTGGAATCTATCTTTGAGGAAGATAGAGATAGTACGAGAGATTCGGAGAGACAGTTATTTGTAAGCACTTATCCGATCTCTTTCACCATGTCCGACCTCTTAAGCGAGTCGGGTATGCGGTAAAAGCCATCCTTTTTGGGTGGGCCTTTCTTCTTTATTGGGCCTGGCTTTATGTTTTGGGTCAGGGTATCAACAGTGCCTCTGCTTGAGTCCGAGCTTTCAAGAGATCAGGCTCAAGCAATTTGAGACCTCAGCTTTGTCATCGGGTGCCCCTGCTTTCATGAGGACGGGTACTTGATGAGTTCGGATTCACTCTCCTCCCAATAAAATTGATGAGTCTGCTCTTTGGCAAGCGCACCAAAATTATCGTCAAGTAAATTTGAACAATTTTAATTAATGGGTGAATTAATTAAGCTTAGACAGAATAAGTTGTGAGTGCAGAATCATACATACATGGCGGAAACATAAATGGCAAAAGAATAAAGGAAAGCAATAAAGTGCAGAATTAGAAATGGCAAGAATGTAAAAGGGAGTGGGAATTTATAGAATGTAAATGAAAGCTATAAAAGAATGGGAGAGATAAGAATGAGGGAATTCATTGAGATCAGGAGATATTGTCTCTTTGGATTAAATCCAGCTTATATCCTCTTTAATCATGCAACTCATTGACCTCTTGGCAATCATGATTGATTGAGCCCCAATCTCTTGGTGACTCAATCTCTCAGATCTTGATCAATAGCCAATTCCTTGGTCTAATTGCTCATGAAGAGAGATATGCTTGGTCCCTGATTTTACCACACATCCTTGTAGGTCCAGGTAGAGGGAGGATTATATGTCACCATATCCAAACACCAAAACTCAGATTCTACCCAAGGGTGAGAAGAGATTCTAGCATGGTTTCATGTTTCCTTTTCCAAGGTTTCCATGAAACCTATTTTGCATTCAATCTCTTTTCCAAGATAATTGAACACTAAGCATGAAAATCGAAATCCCTTCTAACAAATCAAAGAGAAGATGAAGAGAAGAAAAAATTCACTATCATTAATCCATCAAGTACAATAGAGCTCCCTCTCTCAATGAGAGGGAATTTAGCTACTCATATCTCAGAAAGAAAGTACAAAAGATAGAAGAGATGAAGTGTAAAAAGTGAAAAACTCAAACTCTACAATCCCCTTGAGATTGTGATCTGCATATCTGTGTGTGTATCTAATACTTCCAAGGGTATTTATACTATTCCTAGATCTAAAAATAAAGGAAATTACAAAAGTGAAAAGAAAATTACAATTTGGAGGAAAAAGAAACTCAACAAACGTGATCTTCGAGCTGGCGTGTGATTGGCGTTCCCCTGGCGTGTCACGCTTTCTTCATTTCAAGCTTGGCGTGCCACGCCTCACCCTCCAAGTGTGCCTTTCTCCATCACATCCCTGGCGTGCCACGCCTTCGAGCCAAAGTGGCACGTCCAGGGCATTTTAATTGACCCAAGTACTCTAGCGTGCCACGCCTTCGACACCAAGTGGCACGCCCAGGCCATTTTTCACATCTTCATACTTCTGGAAACTTGTACCAGCGTGGCACGCCTAGGGTCTGGCATGCCACGCCCCTCTAAATGCTTCATCCTCTTGCTGGCGTGCCACGCCTCATCATCCAAGTGGCACGCTGGTGCACGAAATTGTGATCATCAATGGCGCCATGAACATGGTACGCTCAATTGCAATCTCAACTCTTTATCACAACTTCGCACAACTAACCAGCAAGTGCACTGGGTCGTCCAAGTAATAAACCTTACGCGAGTAAGGGTCGATCCCACGGAGATTGTTGGTATGAAGCAAGCTATGGTTATCTTGTAAATCTCAGTCAGGCAGCTTCAAATGGTTATGAATGATTTATGAATGAAGCATAAAATAAAGATAGAGATACTTATGTAATTCATTGGTGAGAATTTCAGATAAGTGTATGGAGATGCTTTGTCCCTTCCGTCTCTCTGCTTTCCTACTGTCTTCATCCAATCCTTCTTACTCCTTTCCATGGCAAGCTGTATGTTGGGCATCACCGTTGTCAGTGGCTACAGTACCGTCCTCTCAGTGAAAATGTTCAACGCGCTCTGTCACAGCACGGCTATTCATCTGTCGGTTCTCGATCATGTCGAAATAGAATCCAGTGATTCTTTTGCGTCTATCACTAACGCCCAGCCTTCAGGAGTTTGAAGCTCGTCACAGTCATTCAATCCTTGAATCCTACTCAGAATACCACAGACAAGGTTTAGACCTTCCGAATTCTCTTGAATGCCGCCATCAATTCTAGCTTATACCACGAAGACTCTGATTAAGGAATCCAAGAGATATCCACTCAACCTAAGGTAGAACGGAGGTGGTTGACAGGTACACGTTCATAGGTGAGAATGATGATGAGTGTCACGGATCATCACATTCATCAAGTTGAGGAACAAGTGATATCTTAGAACAAGAATAAGCTGAATTGAATAGAAGAACAATAGTAATTGCATTAATACTCGAGGTACAGCAGAGCTCCACACCTTAATCTATGGTGTGTAGAAACTCCACCATTAAAAATACATAAGTGATAATGGTGATCATTGGCTTCGGCCCTAGAGAGGGAACCAGAAGAACCAAGATGAAAATACAATAGCAAAAGGTCCTATTTATAGAGAACTAGTAGCTTAGGGTTTACAGAAATGAGTAAATGACATAAAAATCCACTTCCGGGCCCACTTGGTGTGTGCTTGGGCTGAGCATTGAAGCATTTTCGTGTAGAGACTTTTCTTGGAGTTAAACGCCAGCTTTTGTGCCAGTTTGGGCGTTTAACTCCCACTTCTGTGCCAGTTCCGGGACGCCGGTTTGGGCCATCAAATCTCAGGCAAAGTATGGACTATTATATATTGCTGGAAAGCCCAGGATGTCTACTTTCCAACGAAATTGAGAGCGCGCCAATTGTGCTTCTGTAGCTCCAGAATATCTACTTCGAGTGCAGGGAGGTCAGAATCCAACAGCATCTGCAATCCTTTTTCAGCCTTTGAATCAGATTTTTGCTCAGGTCCCTCAATTTCAGCCAGAAAATACCTGAAATCACAAAAAAACACACAAACTCATAGTAAAGTCCAGAAAAGTGAATTTTAACTAAAAACTAATAAAAATATAACAAAAACTAACTAAAACATACTAAAAACAATGCCAAAAAGTGTATAAATTATCCGCTCATCACAACACCAAACTTAAATTGTTGCTTGTCCACAAGCAACTGAAAATCAAATAAGATAAAAAGAAGAGAATATGCAATGAATTCTAAAAACATCTATGAAGATCATTATTAATTAGATGAGCGGGGCTTTTAGCTTTTTGCCTCTGAACAGTTTTGGCATCTCACTTTATCCTTTGAAATTCAGAATGATTGGCTTCTATAGGAACTCAGAATCCAGATAGTGTTATTGATTCTCCTAGTTAAGTATGATGATTCTTGAACATAGCTACTTTATGAGTCTTGGCCGTGGCCCAAAGCACTCTGTCTTCCAGTATTACCACCGGATACATACATGCCACAAACACATAACTGGGTGAACCTTTTTAGATTGTGACTCAGCTTTGCTAGAGTCCCCAATTAGAGGTGTCCAGGGTTCTTAAGCACACTCTTTTTGCCTTGGATCACAACTTTTTTTTTCACTGCTTTTTCTTGCTTCAAGAATCATTTTTATGATTTTTCAGATCCTCAGTAACATGTCTCCTTTTTCATCATTCTTTCAAGAGCCAACATTCATGAACAACAAACTCAAAAGACATATGCACTGTTTAAGCATACATTCAGAAATCAAAAGTATTGCCACCACATCAAAATAATTAATCTGTTATAAAATCCAAAATTCATGCAATTCTTCTCTTTTTCAATTAAGAACATTTTTCATTTAAGAAAGGTGATGGATTCATAGGACATTCATAACTTTAAGGCATAGACACTAAGACACTAATGATCATAAGACACAAACATAGATAAACATAAGCATAAAAATTCGAAAAAACAGGAAAATAAAGAACAAGGAAGTTTAAAGAACGGGTCGACCTTAGTGATGGCGGCTTGTTCTTCCTCTTGAAGATCTTATGGAGTGCTTGAGCTCCTCAATGTCTCTTCCTTGCCTTTGTTGCTCCTCTCTCATGATTCTTTGATCTTCTCTAATTTCATGGAGGAGGATGGAATGTTCTTGGTGCTCCACCCTTAGTTGTCCCATGTTGGAACTCAATTCTCCTAGGGAGGTGTTGATTTGCTCCCAATAGTTTTGTGGAGGAAAGTGCATCCCTTGAGGCATCTCAGGGATTTCATGATGAGTGGGATCTCTTGTTTGCTCCATCCTTTTCTTAGTGATGGGCTTGTCCTCATCAATGAGAGTGTCTTCTTAGTTGAACCGGCTTTCCTCTTGAATCTCTCTTCCATTGAGCGCCCTCTTCACAAATGTCTATGAGGACTTGGTCCAACCTTTGATCAAAGTTGACCCTTTTTGAGTTTGAGAGGGACCTCGGGGATCACCTTCTTCTTGGTCACAACTTCATAGAAATGGTCTTGATGCACCCTTGAGATAAATCTCTCCATCTCCCATGACTCAAAGGTAGAAGCTTTTGCCTTCCCTTTCCTCTTTCTAGAGGTTTCTCCGGCCTTAGGTGTCATAAATGGTTATGGAAAAACAAAAAGCAACGCTTTTACCACACCAAACTTAGAAGGTTTGCTCGGCCTCGAGCAAAAGAAGAAAGAAGAGAGAGAGTGGTGGGGTAGGTGGGGATCCTGTGGGGTCCATAGATCCTGAGGTGTCAGGAAAAATTCATCCCTGCACCAAGTGGCGAGCAAAAATGCTCCTTCTGCCAATTATGGCGTTAAACGCCGGGCTGGTGCCCATTTCTGGTGTTTAACGCCAGCTGCTTGCCCCTTCCTGGCGTTTAACGCTAGTCTGGTGCCCCTTTCTGGCGTTAAACGCCCAGAATGGTGCCAGACTGGGCGTTAAACGCCTATTTGCTGCCCTTACTGGCGTTTAAACGCCAGCAAGTTTTCCTCCAGGGTGTGCTGTTTTTCTTTCTATTTTTTCTTTTTCAATTATTTTTGTGACTTCACATGATCATCAACCTATAAAAAACATAAAATAACAATGGAAAATAGATAAATATAACGTTGGGTTGCCTCCCAACAAGCGCTTCTTTAATGTCAGTAGCTTGACAGTGGGCTCTCATGGAGCCTCACAGATGTTCAGAGCAATGTTGGAACCTCCCAACACCAAACTTAGAGTTTGAATGTGGGGGTTCAACACCAAACTTAGAATTTGGTTGTGGCCTTCCAACACCAAACTTAGAGTTTGACTGTGGGGGCTCTGTTTGACTCTGTTTTGAGAGAAGCTCTTCATGCTTCCTCTCCATGGTTACAGAGGGATATCCTTGAGCCTTAAACACAAGGGATTCTTCATTCACTTGAATGACCAATTCTCCTCTGTCAACATCAATCACAGCCTTTGCTGTGGCTAGGAAGGGTCTGCCAAGGATGATGGATTCATCCATGCACTTCCCAGTCTCTAGGACTATGAAGTCAGTAGGGATGTAATGGTCTTCAACTTTTACCAAAACATCCTCTACAAGTCCATAAGCTTGTTTTCTTGAATTGTCTGACATCTCTAGTGAGATTCTTGTAGCTTGTACCTCAAAGATCCCTAGCTTCTCCATCACAGAGAGAGGCATGAGGTTTATGCTTGACCCTAGGTCACACAGAGCCTTCTTGAAGGTCATGGTGCCTATTATACAAGGTATTGAGAACTTTCCAGGGTCCTGTCTCTTTTGAGGTAATCTCTGCCTGGACAAGTCATCCAGTTCTTTGGTGAGCAAAGGGGGTTCATCCTCTCAAGTCTCATTACCAAATAACTTATCATTTAGCTTCATGATTGCTCCAAGATACTTAGCAACTTGCTCTTCAGTGACATCTTCATCCTCTTCAGAGGAAGAATACTCATCAGAGCTCATGACTGGCAGAAGTAAATCCAATGGAATCTCTATGGTCTCAGTGTGAGCCTCAGATTCCCATGGTTCCTCATTAGGGAACTCATTGGAGGCCAGTGGACGTCCATTGAGGCCTTCCTCAGTGGCGATCACTGCCTCTTCCTCCTCTCCAAATTCCGCCATGTTGATGGCCTTACACTCTCCTTTTGGATTCTCTTCTGTATTGCTTGGAAAAGTACTAGGAGGGAGTTCAGTAACTTTCTTACTCAGCTGACCCACTTGTGCCTCCAAGTTTCTAATGGAGGACCTTATTTAAGTCATGAAACTTTGAGTGGTTTTGATTAGATCAGAGACCATGGTTGCTAAGTCAGAGTGGCTCTGCTTAGAATTCTCTGTCTACTGCTGAGAAGATGATGAAAAAGGCCTGCCATTGCTAAACCTGTTTCTTCCACCATTATTGTTGTTGAAACCTTGTTGAGGTCTTTGTTGATCCTTCCATGAGAGATTTGGATGATTTCTCCATGAAGGATTATAGGTGTTTCTATAGGGTTCTCCCATGTAATTCACCTCTTTCATTGAAGGGTTCTCAGGATCATAAGCTTCTTCTTCAGATGAAGCATCCTTAGTACTGCCTGGTGCAGCTTGCATTCCAGACAGACTTTGAGAAATCATATTGACTTGCTAAGTCAATATTTTGTTCTGAGCCAGTATGGCATTCAGAGTATCAATCTCAAGAACTCCTTTCTTCTGATTCGTCCCATTGTTCACAGGATTCCTTTCAAAAGTGTACATGAATTGGTTATTTGCAACCATTTCAATGAGTTTTTGAGCTTCTGTAGGCGTTTTCTTTAGATGAAGAGATCCTCCAGCAGAGCTGTCCAATGACATCTTGGACAGTTCAGACAGACCATCATAGAAGATACATATGATGCTCCATTCAGAAAGCATGTCAGAAGGACACTTTCTGATCAATTGTTTGTATCTTTCCCAAGCTTCATAGAGGGATTCACCTTCCTTCTGTCTGAAGGTTTGGACTTCCACTCTAAGCTTACTCAATTTTTGAGGTGGAAAGAACTTTGCCAAGAAGGCATTGACTATCTTTTCCCAAGAGTTCAGGCTTTTTTTAGGTTGTGAGTCCAACCATATCCTAGCTCTGTCTCTTACAGCAAAAGGGAATAGCATAAGTCTGTAGACCTCAAGGTCAACCCCATTGGTCTTGACAGTGTCACAGATTTGCAAGAATTCAGCTAAAAACTGATGAGGATCTTCCAATGGAAGTCCATGGAACTTGCAATTCTTTTGCATTAGAGAAACTAATTGAGGCTTAAGCTCAAAGTTGTTTGCTCCAATGGCAAGGATAGAGATGCTTCTCTCATAGAAGTCGGGAGTAGGTGCAGTAAAGTCACCCAGCACCTTCCTTGCATTGTTGGCATTGTTGTTGTTTTTAACTGCCATGTCTTCTTCTTTGAAGAATTTTGTTAGGTACTCTTCAGAGAGTTGTGCTTTAGCTTCTCTCAGCTTTCGCTTCAAGGTCCTTTCAGGTTCAGGGTCAGCCTCAACAAGAATGCTTTTGTTTTTGCTCCTGCTCATATGAAAGAGAAGAGAACAAGAAAATATAGAATCCTCTATGTCACAGTATAGAGATTCCTTGAGGTGTCAGAGGAAAAGAAAGATAGAAGGAAGAGGTAGACGACCTTAGAAAGATAGAGTTCGAATTGTGCATTGAGGAGGAGTGTTAGTCCATAAATAGAAGGATGTGAGAAGAGGGGAAGAAATTTTTGAAAATTAAAGTGAATTAATTAAAAGAAATTTTGAAAAAATGGTAATTGATTTTCGAAAACTAAGATTGAGAAAGAAATAAGATGATTTTGAAAAAGATTTTGAAATTGGAAATTAAAGAGATATGATTGAAAACTATTTGATTGAAAAACAATTTAAAAAAGATTTGATTTTGAAAATTAATGACTTGGCTAACAAGAAAAGATATGATTCAAATATTAAACCTTTCTCAATAGAAAAGGCAACATACTTGAAATGTTGAATCAAATCATTAATTGTTAGCAAGTATTTTTGAAAATGGAAAGAAATTAATTTTGAAAGTATATGATTGAAAAGATATGATTTGAAAAAGATTTGATTTTGAAAAATTATGGAAACTTGAAAAAAATTTGAATTAAAAACAAAATCTTCCCTCTTGTGCCATCCTGGCGTTAAACGCCCAGAATGGTATACATTCTGGCGCTTAACGCCCAAAATACTACCCTTTTGGGCGTTAAACGCCCAAAATACTACCCTTTTGGGCGTGGCTGGCGTTTAAACGCCCAGCCAGGTACCCTGGCTGGCGTTTAAACGCCAGTTTTCCTTCCTTACTGGGCGTTTTGAACGCCCAGCTTTTTCTGTGTAATTCCTCTGCTGTATGTTCTGAATCTTCAATTCTCTGTATTATTGACTTGAAAAGACACAAATTAAAATTTTTTTTGGATTTTTAATAATGAGGAATAATCAAAATGAAACTAAGATCAAATAAACAATGCAAGCAAGACACCAAACTTAGAAGTTTGTATACTACTGACACTAACAAATTGAGAATGCATATGAGAAACAACAAAACACTCAAGACAAGAGAATTTAAAGATCAGAGCAAGGAAATCATCAAGAACATCTTGAAGATCAATGAAGACACATGAACAATGTAAGAAGAACAGAAACATGCAATTGACACCAAACTTAAAATGAGACACTAGACTAAAACAAGAAACATAAAATATTTTTGGTTTTTATGATTTTGTAATTTTTTTGGATTTTTCGAAAATTATATGGAAAAGAAAATAGAGAGATTTAAAATTTTTAATAAGAATTCCAGGAATCATGCAATGTTAGTCTAAAGCTTTAGTCTAAAGAAATTAGACATGGCTAGCCAAGCTTCAGCAGGACATTGCATTCAAGAGCTAAATTGATGAGAATCAATCAGCTTTGGTGATGATGAAAACATCACCTTGAAACTCTAGAATTCATTCTTAAAATTCTGAAGAAAAATATCTAATCTAAGCAACAAGACGAACCGTCAGTTGTCCAAACTCAAACAATCCCCGGCAACGGCGCCAAAAACTTGGTGTTGTTGCCGGATTAAAACCTGGCACTGTTATTGCAGGGAACAAATGTGAAACTGTAGTTAGGACATTTAATTCCCCGGCAACGGCGCCAAAAACTTGGTGCACGAAATTGTGATCATCAATGGCGCCATCAACATGGTACGCTCAATTGCAATCTCAACTCTTTATCACAACTTCGCACAACTAACCAGCAAGTGCACTAGGTCGTCCAAGTAATAAACCTTACGCGAGTAACGGTCGATCCCACAGAGATTTTTGGTATGAAGCAAGCTATGGTCATCTTGTAAATCTCAGTCAGGCAGATTCAAATGGTTATGAATGATTTATGAATAAAGCATAAAATAAAGATAGAGATACTTATGTAATTCATTGGTGAGAATTTCAGATAAGTGTATGGAGATGCTTTGTCCCTTCCGTCTCTCTGTTTTCCTACTGTCTTCATCCAATACTTCTTACTCCTTTCCATGGCAAGCTGTATGTTGGGCATCACCATTGTCAGTGGCTACAGTCCCGTCCTCTCAGTGAAAATGTTCAACGCGCTCTGTCACAGCACGGCTATTCATCTGTCGGTTCTCGATCATGTCGGAATAGATTCCAGTGATTCTTTTGCGTCTGTCACTAACGCCCAGCCTTCAGGAGTTTGAAGCTCATCACAGTCATTCAATCCTTGAATCCTACTCAGAATACCACAGACAAGGTTTAGACCTTTTGGATTCTCTTGAATGCCGCCATCAATTCTAGCTTATACCACGAAGACTCTGATTAAGGAATCCAAGAGATATCCACTCAATCTAAGGTAGAACGGAAGTGGTTGTCAGGCACACGTTCATAGGTGAGAATGATGATGAGTGTCACAAATCATCACATTCATCAAGTTGAGGAACAAGTGATATCTTAGAACAAGAATAAGCTGAATTGAATAGAAGAACAATAGTAATTGCATTAATACTCGAGGTACAGCAGAGCTCCACACCTTAATCTATGGTGTGTAGAAACTCCACCGTTGAAAATACACAAGTGATAATGGTGATCATTGGCTTTGGCCCCAGAGAGGGAACCAGAAGAACCAAGATGAAAATACAATAGCAAAAGGTCCTATTTATAGAGAACTAGTAGCTTAGGATTTACAGAAATGAGTAAATGACATAAAAATCCACTTCCGGGCCCACTTGGTGTGTGCTTGGGCTGAGCATTGAAGCATTTTCATGTAGAGACTTTTCTTGGAGTTAAACGCCAGCTTTTGTGCCAGTTTGGGCGTTTAACTCCCACTTCTGTGCTAGTTCCGGCGTTTAACGCCTGACAGTCTTGAGCTGATTTGGAACGCCGGTTTGGGCCATTAAATCTCGGGCAAAGTATGGACTATTATATATTTCTGGAAAGCCCAGGATGTCTACTTTCTAACCCAATTGAGAGCGCACCAATTGGATTTCTGTAGCTCCAGAAAATCCACTTCGAGTGCATAGTGGTCAGAATCCAATAGCATCTGTAGTCCTTTTTCAGCCTCTGAATCAGATTTTTGCTCAGGTCCCTCAATTTCAGCCAGAAAATACCTGAAATCACAGAAAAACACACAAACTCATAGTAAAATCCAGAAAAGTGAATTTTAACTAAAAACTAATAAAAATATAATAAAAACTAACTAAAACATACTAAAAACAATGCCAAAAAGCGTATAAATTATCCGCTCATCACACGCCCAGTTTATTTGGCCATTTATCTCCTCCTCTAGAAAACACTACCAGCGTCCCACGCTATGAGACTGGCATGCCACGCCATTCTCTTGCCTTGGTTCCAAAGGTTGGTGTGCCACGCCTGGACGTTCAAGTGGCACGCCAAAGTGAGACAATTGAGCTGGCGTACCACGCCTTCGATACCAAGTGGTACGCCTAGCTTTGTTTGGCCTCCTTCAGTGCTGGCGTGCCATGCCTGATCATTCAAGTGGCACGCCTTAGTAAGGCTTCTTGAGCTGGCGTGCCATGCCTTCGACACCAAGTGGCACGCCCAGCTTTTTGCTTTGCCTTCTTGTTCATTGGCGTGCCACGCCTGGTTGCTCAAGTGGCATGTCCAAACCTCATTAGCCTTTAATCTCTTTTCTAGATTCTTGTACCAGCGTGCCACGCCATGTGGCTCAAGTGGCACGCCCATTCAATTGTGGGTCTTTTAGGCTTGGCGTGCCATGGTGCGGTATTTTACAACTCACACTACTAACCGACAAGTGCATCGGGTCGTACCAAGTAATACCTTACGTGAGTAAGGGTCGATCCCACGAGGATTGATGGATTAAGCAACAATTATTGAGTGATAAACTTAGTTAGGCAAGCAGAAATTGGTTTTGAAATGTTCAAAAGGTTTAAGTTCGAATTCAGAATATCAAAAGTATAGATAATTAAATAAATTGGGAATAAAATATGGATAAAACAGTTAAGGCTTCAGAGTTATCTATTTTTTCCGGATTTACTTTTCTTACTAACTATTTTAATTATGTAGGATTTAATTTATGGCAAACTATATGTGACTAGACCCTAATTCCTTAAACCTTTCTAGTCTCCTCTAAAATTCATTAACTACCAATTCCTTGGTCAATTAATTCCAATTAGAAGCTACATGATCAAATTCCAGTTTGCATGCCACATAAATTCTAATTAGCCAAAAATAGAAGGATTATATGTCACGTATCCCGTTAAATCTAGATAATTAAAATTTAGGAGAATATGTTTTCAAGCTGTTGTTCAAGTAAAGAGCTTTTCCAAGTTTTACAAGAACTCAAATAGAAAAAGGGTCATACTTCCGTTCCACGCAAAGTCATAAGATAAAGAGCGAAAACAATTCTTAAATTATAAATCCATACATGAATTAAAATAGAAAAAGCAATAAAATCAATCCATACAATAGACAGAGCTCCTAACCTTAACAGTGAAGGATTAGTTGCTCATGGTTCAGAGAGGAAAAATAAGGGTTCTTGTAACAATGTGTGTGTCCCTGTCTAAATGTACAGAGTTTCTATTTATAATTAATCCTAATAAATCTAAAATCTAATTATCTAAAACTAAAAATAATATCTTTTCCTAAAAGATAATATTTGAATTTAAATTTGAATTAATTAACAGATCTTCAGTTGATGGGTGGGGACCACTTGATTTGTCCATTCTGTAGCTTCTAATCTCTGTTTTCTGGGCTAAAAACTGAGTCAGAATGTGGCCCAAAATCCATGCCAGCAATTTTTGTAAATTCTGCAGATCGCGTACGTCACGCGTATGTGTCAGTCACGTGTACGCATTGCTAGTCTTCTTCGCAAGTCACGCGGACGCGTCGGTCACGCGGCCGCGTTGCTGAGCAAATCTTCAATTCACGCGTACACGTCAGTCACGCGTATGCGTCAGTCATGCGTACGCGTCGCTATGGATACTTCCAGATCACGCGCACGCATCAGGCACGCATGCGCGTCGCTCTTCGTAGCCATCTCCTTTGATTCTTGTACTATAGAAACTCCATCAAATTCCGCTGAATGCTACCTAAAATAAATAAAATTGCCAGAACTCAAAATAGCATCCATAGTGGCTAAAATATAATTAATTCTTAATTAAACTCAGCAATTTAAGTACAAATTCACTAGGAAAAGATAGACAAGATGCTCACGCATCACAACACCAAATTTAAATTGTTGCTTGTCCTCAAGCAACCAAAACTAATATAAGCTTAGGATGTGAATTTGCATGAGAATGAGAGTTCGATTAAGCTCATGTCTCTTCTTATAGTGGGGTTTACAACTACAATCCTGAATAGGTTTGGCATCTCACTTTCCCTTGAATCAGTAGAATGTTAATGTCATTCGAAATTTGAATCAGAATAATATTATGAATTCTCTGATCTTTTATATTTCAGTTTAATCCTTGAACACAGCAAAATTTGCGTTAATTTATTTTTCTTTGGTGCTTTGCACTTTGAGCCTAGCCATGACTTTAAATGTTTTGTCTCAAGAGTTACTTGATATAGAAACACCACAAGCACTTGACTATGGAACTCTCTTTGAGTTCTAATTTTCTTTCAGTGACTTCCAGACAGTGGTACTCAAAGCCTTTGGCATACTCTGTTAAACGCACTTGGTCTCGACTCTGAGTGTTCTGTCTCAAGGATTACTTGATACAATCACACCACAAGCATATGACTAGAAAAATAACTCTTTGAGCTTTTAATCATGTCTGACCTCCCTAGTCATTGATGCTCAGAGCCTTGGACCTTGCTTTTATTTATTAATAATTTTTTTGCTGTTTCTTTTGCTTCAAGAATTAAATTTTTCTAAATTTTAGAGAATTCATAATAATTCTCTAGATTCCTGTTCCTTATACATTAACATCCCTTGATTCAAATTCAAATATGTACTGTTCATATCATGCATTCAAAAATCACAGAAAATACCACCACCTTTAAGTAAACCAGACTATTCTTAGAATTAACTCAATTTCTCATGCAATACATCACTTCTTTTTCTTTTCTTTTTAGATTCTAGTTCAGTGAGTGGTACATGAAACATCTTTTCAGCATTAAAGTAATTAAAAAAACTAGTCCTAGGATTCTAACTAATAAAGGATCATGCAACAATCAAAGAAAAATAGCAGAAAGTCAAAACATAACCTAGAGAAAGAGGGGAGGAATAAAATGAAAGGAACTCAACCACCTTAGTTATCCTAGCGGTTGCTTTATTCTTCATGTTGTGTTCCTTAGTGAAAATGATTCGCCTCCCTTTTGTGCCAGAAAACCAGTAAGCACAGCGTCCAACAACACCAAACTTAAACGTTTGCTTGTCCTCAAGAAAAGAAGAACTGAAAATAGAAGATACGAAGATTATGAGGAGAGAAAAATAAAAGGATAAAAGAATACGAGAGAATCAGGATTGGAAGAGAGAGAGAAAGAAAGAAAACTGGGCGGCGCAAGCGATGCGTACGCGTACGGCACGCGTACGCATGGGTCGTGCATTCTTCATAATGACGCGTTTGTGTCAGGCACGCATCCGCGTGCCCTGGATTTTGTGCGATTCATGCGAAGCCTGCCGCGCGCCCGCGCGACTTTCTGTTCGCATGGCTTGGGAGCCAATTATTCATACGACGCGTTCACGTCATGCACGCGCTCGCGTGGATGGCCATATGTGCAACTGACGCGAACGCGTCAGTCACGCGTCCGCATGCTCTAACTTGTGCTTTTAGCACACTTCCTACCCCAAGCCAGCACAACTCTCTGCCCAAACACTCTTGTACGTCAAATTTGCAGGTCACGCGTTCGCGTCGGGGACGCGCCCACGTGAATAGCGAAAATCACAAACGACGCGCACGCGTGGAGTACGCGTACGCTTGGGGTGTTTGTGCTAAAGGCTTGGTTCCGGCGCCATTCCCGCTCAACTCTCTGTCAAATTTTATTTTTCACTCACACATAATCGACGCGTTCGCGTCAGTGACGCTTGCGCGTCGTATGCGTTTTTTTTTTTCCTTTTTTTAAGGTGTTCGGTTCCTGGAGTAACATAGCTGCATCATCAAAAAATTAGTAAGAACTCAAATAAAAAATAAATAAGAGAACTACTACTATGAAAAATAAAAATAGCTAAGGATACAAAATTATTGGATTGCCTCCCGACAAGCGCTTCTTTATCGTCACTAGCTTGACGGTCAGCTCCTCTAAGGAGGAGGATCATAGGGGCTCAGCTCTTCACCCCTTACTTTGAAATTCTTTCCTATGTCTCCATAACGTAGCTCAATATATTCCAGAGAAAGGATTCTGATTAATGTATAAACCCATGCTGGATTGCTGGTCAACACCATCTTCATTCTTGGGGAGAAACCTTCAGTGGGGATCTTTTTGTTTCTCCATCCTCTGGGTACTTTCTTCTTTTTGGGAACCTCTTCCTTGGTAGATGATGCATTCCCAACACCAAACTTAGGTTTGATGTCAGGAAGAATTTTATTGACTGTTACCAAGGGAGGTTTGAGCTGCAGATTCTGCTGTGTATCATCAGGCGGTTTTTGAAGGTTTGGATCAATAAGCTCAGCCTGCATGCACCTCTCTTCTTCACCTGTTGGATGTATATCTTTGAAGACATGAAAGACCAGTTGCTCATTATGCACTCTAAGCACTAATTCACCCACTTCTACATCAATCAGAGCTCTTCCAGTGGCTAGGAATGGTCTTCCTAGAATTATAGAGGCATTATCATCCTCCCCTATGTCCAGAATCACAAAGTCTGCTGGGAGGAAGAACTTGTCCACTTTGACCAGGATATTCTCCATTAATCCATATGCAGGCTTCATAGATTTGTCTGCCATCTGTAATGCTATCTTTGTGGGTTATGCCTCTTGGATTTGCAGCTTCTTCATCACAGATAAGGGCATTAGATTTATGCTTGCCCCAGATCACATAGGGCTTTCTCAAAGGTTGTGCTTCCAATGGTGCATGGAATTTGAAAGCTCCCTGGATATGGCATCTTCCTTGGCAAGTTATTTTGAATGACAACACTACATTCCTTAGTCAGGACTACTGTCTCATCTCCCTTTAAACGCTTTTTCTTTGACAACAGCTCCTTCATGAACTTGACATAGATAGGCATTTGCTCCAAAATCTCAGCAAAGGAATATTGTTTGTAACTTTCTGAAGATTTCCATGAACTTTGAGAACTGCTTGTCCTTGGTCTCCTTTTGAAGTCTCTGAGGATATGGCATCTTAGGCTTGTACTCAGGAGTCTTTGGCAAAGTAGGATAAGTGTCAAGAGAATCTGGGAATGGGTTGTCCGCACGCTTTGGAGGGGCGTGCTCCAATTCTCCCTTCTTCTCCTCTGGAGCTTCCTTTTCATCTAACTCTTCATTGGCCTTGGTCTCAGAGCCAGCTACTTTACCATTTCTCAATTGAATAACCTTGCAATCTTCTCCTGGTTTCACCACTGTATCACCTTGAAATATACTTGCAGACCTCTCAAGTATTTGCTTGCCAGTTGGCCCACTAGCACCTCTAAATTTCTAATGGAGGCTCTGGTTTGCTGCATAACTTGTGCTTCCGTACTTGCCACTTGTCCACTTATCACGGAGATAGCCTTGCATTCCTCGCTTGGATTTGGAATTGTGTTACTAGAAAGGCTATTAGTGGTCCTCTGATCAATTTCATTAACTCTGGTGGCTATTTGACCCATTTGCATCTCCAGGTTCTTGATAGATGCTCTGGTTTTCTGTCTAAAACCTGTCAATATTGCTTCCAAATCATTGTTCTATTGAAAACCGCCCTGAGAATTATTGTTGAAGTTCTGAGGTCTCTGAGGTTGATCCCTCCATCCAAATTTTGGGTGATTCCTCCATCCCTGGTTGTATGTCTTAGAATATGGATCATTGTTGGGATTTCTAGGACCACTCCCCATGTAATTCACCTGTTCAAAAGAAGGTTGAGCATAATCATAATTATCATTTTGCGCAAAATTACCTGCCATGTCATAGGAGACTTCCTATGGTGGATTTTGGGTGTTGATAGCTGAAACTTGCATGCCACCCATTTGTTGAGTAAGTAGATTTATTTGCTGAGACATCAGCTTGTTCTAAGCGAGAAGAGCATTAATAGCTTCTACTTCTAACACGCCTCTCTTCTGAGGGATTTCAGAGTTTACTGGATTTCTGTTAGATGAGTATAAATATTGGTTGCTAGCAACTAATTCAATAAGCTCAATAGTCTCCTCTGGTGTCTTCTTCTTGTGCAATGAACCTCCTACAGAATTGTCTAAGCACATTTTGGACATTTCACCCAAGCCTTCATAAAAGATATCTAGTTGAGTCCATTTGGAGAACATGTCTGGAGGGCATTGCCTAATCAGTAGCTTGTATCTCTCCCAAGCTTCATACAGAGTCTCACCATCTTTCTGCCTGAAGGTCTGAACCTCCATCCTAAGCTTAGTCAGCTTCTTTGGTAGGAAAAATTTAGTGAGAAACTCAGTAACCACCTTGTTACAAGTGTCCAAACTCTCCTTGGGTTGGGAATCTAGCCATAGCTTTGCTCCATCCCTCAGAGCAAACGGGAAGAGCATGAGCTTGTACACATCAGGGTTTACTCCATTTGTCTTCACAGTATCACAAATTTGTAGAAAACTAGAGATAAATTGATTTGGGTCTTCGTGGGAAAGACCGTGATACTGGCAGTTTTGTTGCACTAGAGTGACCAGTTGAGGCTTCAACTCAAAGTTATTCGCAGTAATAGGAGGCACCACAATGCTCTTTCCATATAGATCTACAATAGGAGCAGAAAAAAAGCCAAGTACTCTCCTTTGTTCATTCCCATTCGGGTTTTCCGCATTGGTATTCTCAGTATTAGTCAGATCTATAGTGGATTCTGCAGCCTTATAAAGTCTTTCTTGTTGTAAACGCCGCCTGAAAGTCCTTTCAGGTTCAGGATCAAAGCCTAAGAGATGTTCTTTGTCTCTGTTCCTGTGCATAAACAAATAGAAAACAAGAAAGAATGAAAATCTCTACGTCAGAGTGCAGAGAACTCCCAATGAGGTAACCTGTGTAAAGAGATAAAAATATTGAATAAAATAAATAGAAGAAAAATAATAAATAGTCAACACCAAACTTAATTTCAAAAATTAAGAAAAATATTGGTGCTATTTATTTATAATTTTTTTTTAAATTTTTTTTGTGAAAATTTGAAATTTAATTAAAATATTTTTATTTTATTTTATTTTTTTTAAAAATCAAGTAATAATAAAAAAAAGTTATTAGAACGAAATAGGGGGAGGGGGTTTACGTAAAAATAAGAGAATATATATATATATATATATTTAAAAATAGATTTTAATAAAATTAAAAATAAAACGCCTAATCTAAGCAATCAAACAACTGATAGTTGTTAATCACTATCAAATCCCCAGCAACGGCGCCAAAAATTTGGTGCGGTATTTTACAACCCACACTACTAATCGGCAAGTGCACCGGGTCATACCAAGTAATATCTTACGTGAGTAAGAGTCGATCCCACGAGGATTGATGGATTAAGTAACAGTTGTTGAGTGATAAGCTTAGTTAGGCAAGCAGAAATTGGTTTTGAGATGTTCAAAAGGTTTAAGTTCGAATTCAGACTATCAAAAGTATAGACAATTAAATAACTTGGGAATAAAATATGGATAAAACAGTTAAGGCTTCAGAGTTATCTATTTTTTTCGGATTTACTTTTCTTACTAACTATTTTAATTATGTAGGATTTAATTTATGGCAAACTATATGTGACTAGACCCTAATTCCTTAGACCTTTCTAGTCTCCTCTAAAATTCATTAACTGCCAATTCCTTGGTCAGTTAATTCCAATTCAGTATGAGATCGTTAGTGGTGAAGCTTCTTTTGATCACCTTTTGATTATACCTTAGAGCCATCCTTTATTTTAGTGCTTCTTCTCTAATCCGGTCTTGTTCTCGAACTTCTAGGAGGAGGTCGAGCTCTTCTTTTTGTGCTTGGGGATTGGAAAGTCTGGGAGATATTGGGACTTCATTACTGTCCGAGCTTTATATCTTAAATCGAACTCGGACAATTCCACAGCCTATTGCAACATCTGCCCTGCCAAGTCCGTCTTTAGTAGAATGTATTTCATTGGTTGATTAGTATGGACTTTTATGGTATGAGATTGAAAGTAAGGTCGGAGCCTTCTAGAAGTCATGATGAGAGCATATGCAAACTTCTCTATTTTTTATAGTTTAGCTATGCCCCTTGTAGGGATTTGCTGACAAAGTAGACAGGTTGTTATCCACCCTTATCTTCTCTGATTAGAGCTGAAGTTATAGCTCGGCTCGCTACTGCTAAGTAGAGGATGAGCTCTTCTCCTGCTACAGGTCGGGTGAGTATGGAGGGTTGTCCCAGGAAGGCTTTGAAACCTTGAAAGGCTTGTTCACATTCTAAGGTCCATTCAAACTGCTTCCCCTTATGGAGAATTGAGTACAAAGGCAGCAATTTCAATGCTGTCTCTGCGAGGAATCTAGATAGGGCTGCCAACCTTCCCTTTAGCTATTGAACTTCTTTGAGACAGATCGGGCTCTTCATGTTAGGTATGGCTGTGCATTTATCCGGGTTTGCTTCTATGCCTCTCTGTGTTGGTAAGAAGCCTAAGAATTTTTCCGCCTCTACTGCGAAGGTTTATTTTGAGGGGTTTAGCCTAATTTCATGCCTCCTTATTGCAGAAAACACCTCGGAGAGGTCGGGCAAGAGTGATGAGTCGACCTTGATTTTAAGGAGCATGTCATCCACGTATACTTTCATGAGTTTTCCTAAGTGGGAGGAAAACACCTTATTCATTAGTCTCTGGTATGTGGCTCCAGCATTCTTTAACCCAAAAGACATTACCACATAGTAGTAGTTAGCATTTGGAGTTATGAATGAGGTCTTCTCCTGATCCGACTTATGCATCGGGATTTGGTTGTATCCTGAATAGGCATCCATGAAGGACAAGTATCTAAAGTCAGAGGCTGAGTCAAGCAGAACATCGATACTGGGAAGAGGATATGGATCCTTGGGACAAGCCTTATTGAGGCTGGTGTAATTGGCACACATCCTCCTTTTGCCGTTCTATTTTTTTACTAAAACTATGTTGGCCAGCCATAATAGATACTTTACCTCTCTTATGAATCTTGGTTCTAATAGGGCTTAAACTTGTTCTTTTGCGACCTGTGTTTCCTAGACAAGTTTAGAACCTGGGTAGACGGTGAGTTTGTGGGACATCAGGTCAGGATCTATGCCAGGCATGTCAGAGACTTTACAAGCGAAGAGGTCAGAATTTCTTTTTAGAATGTCAATGAGTTACTTCTTCAGGCCTTCTTTCAAGTTAGCCCCTAAATTCTTTATTTTTTCGGGGGTGATTTCCAATTTGTACTTTGTCTACTTTTCCTTCGAGTTGGGGACACAGTTCTTCCCAAGTTCAAACCCCTCCAAGCTCGATGGTATTGACTTCTTTTCCCCCAGGACTACCTTTTAAATTAAAACTTTCATTATAGCACTTGTGTGCTAGTTTTTTATCTCCCTTTATGGTGGCAATCCCTTCTGCTGTGGGAAATTTCATGCATAGGTGGGGTATAGAGACAACGACTACAAGTCGATTCAAGGTTGTCTGACCTATTAAGGCATTGTATGCTGAGGTGACATCAACCACAATGTAGTCGATACTCAATGTCTTTGAATTTGCACCCTTACCTAAAGTGATGTATAGAGATATATATCCGAGAGTTTGGATCAATGTGTCCCCCAGTCTAAATAGGTTATCTGGGTATGCCTTTATATCCTTTTTTCTTTCAATCTGAGCTTGTCAAAAGCGGATTTAAATAGTATATCCACCGAACTACCCTGATCTATTAATGTTCTATGGAGGTTTGCATTGGCGAGGATCATAGTTATCACCACGGGATCATCATGGCTAGGTGTTACCCCTTGAGCATCTTCTTTAATGAATGAAATTGTTGGCAAGTCGGGAGATCTGCTATCTTCCCCGACTTGGTACACTTCTTTAAGATGCCTTTTTCGTGATTATTTAGATATTCCTCCTCTAGCAAATCCTCCATTAATCATGTGTATGTGTCGCTCAGGGATTTGAGGTGGACGTTCTTGTCGTCCCCCTTCTTCATCTCTCTTTTTCTTCCTCGGGTCGTCCGACCTATCCGCTAGGTACCTGTCCAGTCGATCTTCTTTGGCTAACTTTTCTATGACATTCTTTAAATCATAACAATCGTCGGTAGAATGCCCATAGAGTTTGTGGCACTCACAGTATTCTATCTGGCTTCCTACCTTTTTGTGTTTAATCAGACAAGGAGGTAGAAGCTTCTCGGTGTGACATATTTCTCTGTAAACAACTATAAGAGATACCCAGAGGGGAGTGTACTTATGATATCTTCGAGGTTTTTCGGGGTTGTACTCTTCCTTCTTCTTAGATTCGTTATCTTTTTCCATGATGGATAAGGTAGACTGGGTCTCAGAAGTGGCTCTCTCAGTCGTGAGTTCTCCTCCAAGTTAATATATTTCTCTGCCTATTCTTGTACTTCGTACAAGGAGGCCCGGTGTCGCTTGGATATGGATTGAGAAAATGGTCCTTCTTTAAGGCCGTTAACTAATCCCATTATCACTGCTTCAGTGGGTAACTTTTGAATCTCCAAGCATGCTTTGTTGAATCTTTCTATGTAATATCAGAGCGTCTCTCCGGCCTCTTACTTAACTCCTAACAAGGTTGGTGCGTGTTTCACCTTGTCCTTCTGAATCGAGAATCTTGTCAGAAACTTCCTTGCCAGGTCGTCAAAACAAGTCACCAACCTAGGCAGTAAGTTGTCGAACCACTTTATTGCAGCTTTGGTCAAATTCGTCAAGAATGCTTTGCAATGGGTAGCATCAAAGGCATCGGCTAGATACATCCAACTTTTAAAGTTACTGAGATGATGCTTCAGGTCGGTCATTCTGTCGTAGAATTCTAAGTCGGGAGTTTTGAAGTTCTTTGGAACTTTAGCCCACACGATCTGTTTCATGAATGGATCCTCACCCCCCAGATGGCTTTCTTCCCAATCTGCTCAATTGCTTCGTTTTCATAGATCAGTTTTCAATCTTGAGAGATTTTCTTCTAGCTCCTTTCTTCGTCGCACCTCCCTCTGTAGTTCTCGTTCAACTTTCCGTTGTCGTTCAACTTCTTACTCAAGATGTTCTAGTCGTCCACGGTGGCCATGGACTAGATCTAATATCTCTGTTAGATGTGGAGGTTCTTTGTCTTCCGATGGATGGACCTCTGACTGGATCCGCCTTGGTTGGGGGTTTCCTAAAGTCTCTTCTCCATGGGGAATGTGAGTTCTTTCCCGGGAAAGGGGTATTACAAGTGTGAGATCGTCATGGTGGGGCTCTGGTTCAAATTCGGATGTCGTGTGACCGTCTTCGTAGTGATCATCTGCCATTGTCGTTGGTTGAATTTTAGGTTTCTGGCAACGGTGCCAATGTTCCGAGGGTTACTTGAAACGTTAATTTGGGCCTGAGCGTGAGACCCTGACTCCTTCTGAGGCAGCAGCCGACATGTTCCAATGCCGAGATGCCGCCATCTGAGTTCTTCATGAGGAGGTGGGGGTGGTACCTACAAGAGACTCTAATGCTTAAGTTAGCAAGGGCTTTAAGCAGATTTTTAGTAGATTAGAACATGTGTATACCTAAAGAGTGTCAGTGTATTTATACTAGAGCTGATAACCACATTTTTAGAGTAGTTATACTTTCTTTGGTGGATGACCACTCCTTTTATCTTGAAAATTTGTTAGGATTTATCTTTAAGAAAGATAGAGATAGTAAGAGAGATTTGTGAAGGCAGTTACTTGTAAGCACTTACCAAATCTTTTTCACCGTGTCCAACTTCTTAAAAGAGGTCAGGTATGTGGTGAAGGCCATTCTTTTTGGGTGGATCATTCTTCTTTATTAGGCCTGCCTTTATGTTTTGGGTTAAGATATAAACAAAAATCATAAAATATCAATAAATATAAACAAAATCTGTATATCATACCCACATCTTAACAATCAAAGAAACTTTTGCATCAGAAAGCTAATAAAAAAGGCAAACAGAGGCTTAAAAAAACATTTACAAATTATAAATATCCAACTATGAGGCAAAATAAGGCAGACACGACCTAAGAACAGGCCAGGTTCAAGTAAAAAAAAATACTATAATAAGTACATTAGCATATAGCACCAATCCTAATTTATTAACTATATACATGAGTTAATTAGTATAGTTTTGATGGATGACAAATCAAGTTTAGATGATTGATGAAAATTTATGCAAACAAAGAAAAATAATTGAAAAGAACATGAAGATCAAGACCAAGAACAAAGAAAGATTAAGTCTAATTTTTTTATCTGAGAACCAAACTTATATCTTTCTCACACACACTTAAAAATGATTTTAAAAACTTAGTTTTATAAAAATAATGATAGAAATTGATTAAGATCAAAATATTTTGTTAAACACTAACCTAAATATTTTTAAAAAATAATTTATGCTAAAAACAAGGGATATAATTGATTTTATAAATATTAGAATCGATTATTTGATTGTTTTATTGATTTAAAATAACTCCAAGAAAAAAAAATCAATTCTCTTTAACAAAGAATCAATTCTCTAGCATTATAGAATTGAAGCTTGGTTCTATAAAGTCTTGAAATCGATTTTGTGGCTCAAAGAATCGATTCTCTAGTACACAGAATCGATTCTCCTTGTAAAAGAATCAATTCTTTCATTTAAATTTTTAAATTTTATCATATAACTACTAGTAAAAGTTATTTTTCTTGTAAAAGAATCGATTCTTTCACTGACAAAAGTTTGTAAGCAATAGTTTTGACAAAAAAAAAAGCTCCATTCTATCTAATTTTTAACATTCCAATGCTTTAGAAATGCTATAAATATGTATGTTGAAGCCTCATTTGATATATAACGCTTTTTCTAAACTTTCTTGAGTTCATATATCAATTTATATACAATTTTAAAGTGATTTATACACAATTTGATAGATAAATAAGTTTGTGTTCATTAGAGTTCATTTGTATTTATTCACTTTTTTTTAGTGTATTCAATTTTGTCTTCTTAAATTGTGAAAGAAAAATTTTGTAGTTTTTTTTGTTGAGTGATTTAGAATGTGATTCTTTGAAATTTATGAGACTTGTTTATACAATATATTAAGTGAGGATACCAAAGAGATATGTTAAGCATTCAAGAGAATCCTTAAAGAAAGTGTCTCTAAGTGGAATGGCCTAATATACGAGTGGTAATCATATACCGTGAAGTATACATCAAGTACTCGTTGTTGTAGCAGTTTGTCAAGCACCCTAGAAGCTTAGTGATATAGTACATCTTGTTGGGAAGGATTGGATGTAGACAAAGAAATTATGCCGAACCATAATATATCACCATTTGCAATCTCTTTAAACTCAATATCTTTTATTTTTATTGTTATTTACATTATAATGCCACGATACCGCAAAAACAACCCTTAATAAAAAAAGAAACTAGGATAGATAAAATAATCACAGAATGTCAAGAATCAGTAAGAATGAGTCAAAACTAAATTTAAATTTAACACATGCAAAAATTAATGGTAAAAAATTGGCGACCATTTTTGAAACTGCCACAAATTGAAAGGATAGCGGAAGTTCTATAGCAATTTGGCTTTTGCTATAAAATTACATATTTAGTGGTGATTTAGAGGTTCTAATTGTTGCAAATCAATTTATTGAATTAATTTGATAAAAATTACTGCAAAGCCTAATTTCTGCCTTAAATGACCCAGTTGTCCAACTGCTGGTAAGAGTTTTTGTAGTTCCTCTAAGAGTTGAACTTTTTACATAGTTCGTTTTTGTAGGCAAGGTCAACACGAAAGAGAGACTGAGTAGACTCGAAATTATTAATCATAATGATAACATCTGTGTTTTATGTAAAAAGGATATAGAATTTGTGCATCATTTATTTTTTTGCTGTGAGTTTACATGACAGGTGTGGTGTGCTTGGCTAACGTGTGCTGATAGAGATTGGACTGTGCCGGAAACTGTTAGAGTTTTTTGAGAGTTGGATTGGAGTACTAGGTGGTAAGTCTGAGTAAAAGAAGTGGCTGATAGGCTTTTTGCAGTTGTTTAGAATATTTGGTTGGAACGAAACAATAGAGTTTTCCTGAATACTGAGACAGGTGTTAAAGAAATCAAGACTAGATCGTTTTTGAGTTACAAAGTTTGGAATGGTGTTCATCTGTTTGGTTGTTGATGACAATGCCAGAGATGACAACAGAGTATATCTTTTTATGCTCTTTATGCTCTTTATTCCTACTTGCTCCACTTCAGTGTAGTGAACTTTTTTTGTTCAAAAAAAAGTTTAGAACCGCTACAATTTTCACAATAAATCACCGCAATTCGTCATTTTTTTTTGTAGAATTTTTAAACTCTAGAGAAGAATTGAGAAAAAAAGTGAATATGGATATAGATAAAATATAAAATTGTTAATAACAAGATTATAAATAAAAGATGGATAATGAATAAAAATTAATTTTAGATTTAAATAATAAGTATTAATTAATAAATAAAATTGAAAATTAACTCTTTGACAATTATTAAAATAACTTGTAAAAATATTTTTTAGTGGGATTAATGAAAGTTGCAAATGTTTTAAACCATCTAAACTGAAGCCATTTAACATTATTGTAATAATAATATAAACGTCATTGTCGCCCATCAGAATCTTAAAAACTTGTTTTTTTTTTCTCTACAAAATTTATACATGTATAAAATGAATGACTATAATTAAGTGTTAACTTTGTATTTGTTACAAGTGAATCGTTTTTTAAATAGTAAGAAAAACGAACTTATCTAATAAACATATGCTGGAAAACAAATTATTTTTTAATTTCTCTAATTGCATTCCCCATTTTCAACGAAATCTAATTCTGCATTAAAAAAAAATTAGTTGTTGTACAAGATGTCTCTAGTACGAGTTGTGAGATGGATCAGAAACTTTCGGGTTGAGGCGGATGCCAGATTTATTTGATTGGAACAATGGGGAGTAGCACCTGTAAAGACACTCCGGCGCTCAAGTTAGAGTGGATCTGAGAGGTATAAGGTGTGTGTAGTGAATGACGTACCTGAGGGGGCCTAGGGCTCCCCTTTATATAGGTGATGGTGATTATCTTATCTTATCTTATTTGGTTAAGATAAGTGAGGGGTTTGAATTCGATTGTCGGTTAGGAGCTCTAGCGGGCCAGTTTTGGGCCTTCTAGAATGTTGAAGCGTGTCGAACCCGGGTATCTGGGTTCGTGAGATACTCCAGGCGCGGAATCCGTGACCCGGATCTGTAACAGCTGTCTCCGCAGCAGGAGAGCGAGCGAGGTCGGTTTCCGTCACTGGAGAGTGTGATTTATACAGTTCGTGGGATCTTCTCGGTTTATCGGTATGGGGTTTTTGGTCGACTGGCCTTTTAATTCGGGGGACGGCGTTTCGAGCCCGAGTTTTTAACTTTGGGTTCGTCACCCTTGGAGTCCGTGTCGTTTGACTGGTGTGATCTTTTGGTATTCCTGCACCCGTTTCCTTTCTTTGCTATCAGTTGCATTTTTCGAGAGGACATTTATTGTGAAGGGATGCTTGGGCTACTTTTTCCCTTTTGCCCCTCACGTTTTACTTATTTCAAGGGGTAATTTCATCTTTGCATTTGTTTTGAAACCGTTTTTGGTTTTTTGCCTCCCTTCCTTCATTTGTTTCATTTCTCCAGTTTCTTCTTCTGCGAATTCTTCCTTCTTCTATTCGGCGCTTTTCGTGCTCTGACTCCTTGTTTTGGTGTTTTCCAATTTCGTGCTTGATTTATTAGGTTGGTGTTCTTTTTCCTTCGCTTTCTGTAATCTGTATTGCTTGCTACCTATGTTTCTTGTGTATTTTTGCTACTTTTTGGTGGTTTTTGCTTGGTGTGGGCTAGGACTGTGTCCTGTTTTTGTGTGATGGTGTTTTGTTTTTTGGGGTAGTGAGTTTACCTTTTGAGGGGATGAGCACCACTATCTAGTTGGCAGTAGGTAGTGGCGTCTATCTGGTTTTTCTCCACCATTTTTGCTGCGCGGCTTGCCTGATGGTGGTGCTCGTCTCTATTTTAGCTATGGCTCAGCAGAGGACTGAGGGTGCGGGTGCTCCGGTGGTCCCTGCCGGGGGCGTTCCCTCCCTTTATTCCTGGGTTACTAGTGATGTTTGGGGAACGCCGTCGCGAATGACGGAGGCGGACCTCCAGCGGCTCCGTGATCAGGGAACTATTTGTGGGGGTGGCGACGCCGAGTGCCATTATAAGCTTGCCCTCCCTGGGGTCAACGACAGAGTTTGTTACACTAATCTTAACTCGCCGACCGTCCCGGATTGGATGTGGGTGTGTGTGGCGATGTTCACCCGATTTGGCGTGCAGCTCCCCTTTTCGCCGTTTGAACAGCAACTGTTGTGTCTGTGTTCTGTGGTGCCGTCCCAGCTGCATCCAAATAGCTGGGCGGCGATACGAACTTTTGAGCTTGTGTCCGAGTATCTGGAGCTCCCGGCTTCAGTGAATGTTTTCCTTTTCCTCTTTTTATGTACCTTGCCTACTAAAGAAGGGAAGCATAAAAAGGGGGTATATGTCGTTTAGAGCCCAGCCTCATCGTCGTGTCTTCAGTTTATACGATCACTCTTTTCATGGTTTTAAAGGGGGGTACTTCAAGATACGTCCTGTTAGGTGGCATCATCCCTTCTGGTTAACGTTGGAGGGGGAATGTCGGTTTCCGACGTATTGGAATTTTGGCGCGCGGCCGTCGGTTTTGACGCGGGGGACTCAGGAGTTCTTATCCCCGGAGGATCGAGATGTCGCTAGTGTTCTCTGGTATTTGTTTGGGGAGCATCTCTTGAACCCTAGGGGTGTGATGGGGGGATCCAGTTGCTTGCCAGACTTTTGTTGGTGTGTTCCTCTACTTGTTTTCTTTTTTATTTATTTTTTTACCCAGGTTACCGTATTAGTTACTTATAATTCTCTTTTCCTTTTCTCAGTTGAGATGGCTGGTGGTATGACATCTTTGGCACGGCTGAAGGCGGCCTTGAACCGAGAAGAAGCTTTGGCGGCTTCGCCTTCTACCCCTGTCTCCCGTCCTGCCGAGGATTCCCGGGCTGTTTCGCAGGAGGTGATTTCTGCCGGGGCCAAGGTCGATGCTCACGTTTCCTTGGGTCCAGTGATTTCACCTAAGGGGGAGGTGATAGTGGTTTTGGCTACAGAGGCTTCTCGGAAGCGGAAGAGACCCGAGGAGATCACCAACAAGAACCTGGAGGAGGAGGGTGTCCTGCCTTTCGTGATGGATCGGCACTTCGATGTTTCTGCTTTCATCAACCAGCATCTGATGCTTGGTACTGAGGGGTTTTTTATGATTGCGACGTGTCTTTTCAAGCCAAATCAGTGTATCGTTCCCTCCTTCAATCTATGGTTATTGTTCGAAAGGCTGAACCCGTGATGGCTCAGGTTGGCCTCCTGGGCAAGAAGCTTCGTCATTCTCAAGCCGAGGTGGCTAAGCTGAAGGGGCAGATCGAGGTCGTAGAGGTGGCGAGGGAGAAGACAGTGAAGTCGTCTGAGGAGCCTGGGGCCGAGATCCTCTATCTTTTCGAGGTTGAGACTTCGCTTTTGTCTCAACTGGGCAGGGAGCGGAAGCGGGCTTCTGACACTAAATCTCAGGCTGCCGTGCTCATTGCTGAGGTGAATGCCCTGAAGACTGAGGTTGCGGGGTCAAAGGTCGAGGTGGAGGTGTTGAAGAAAGAGAAGACCAAGCTTCTTGCTGATGTGAAGGAGGCAGTGACGGCGGTCGAAGAGACGATAAGGGCTCAGGCACAGGTTCTTGCCCCCGATGCCGATGTGTCCGTCATGGGTGCGTTCAAGGTTGTCCAGGATGGTCGCATCGTGGATATTTGAGTAGGATTTTAAGTTCTTCTGTATTTGCCGCTTTTGTAACTTGTATCTTTTTTTATTTTTTTTATTGGCCGTATGGCCAGGTTTGTGACTTCGAATGTTGCTTTGGTTGACTTATACATTTTGGGTCGTTGTGGCCGTTTTTAACTCGTTTTTTCGATGATTTGGGTGTGAGTGTATTTTGGCCGTTCGGGCTTTCTATTTTCAAGTCGTTTGTATGTATTTCTGAGCCGTCGTGACTTAGGGTGTTCGGTAGGCCGTTCATTCGTATATTATGGATATCTATTTATTGGCATTAAGGGTGATCGGTGCTCGATGTTGGCCGTTAGTTCTTTTTCCATTACGAATGTATAGGGAGAAGAAAGGAAAGTACGTTTTAATAAATAAGATTTTATTAAGTTGGGCCTCTTAAAACCCTACGATGTGGTGGGAAAGAGTACCCGAAAATAACACTTAAAAAATAAGGCAAAAAGAAGATAAAGTCAAGGAATAAGTAAAAGATAAACTTGAAAGTAGGGGATGAGCCTACGCATAATATCGTCGCAGGTTGGCGGCGTTCCGGGTCTTCTGGATCTCATCGTCGTTGAGTCGTTCGAGTTTGTATGCTCCCTTTCCTATTGTCGCCTTGATTTTGTACGGGTCTTCCTAATTGGGGATGAGTTTCCCTTCTCCAAGTGTCGGGGCGCCGATGTCGTTTAGCCGTAGGACGAGGTCTTCAGGTGCGAATTCCCGTCGGACTACGCCGCGGTTATACCTTAGGCTGATTCTTTGTTTTAAGGCTAGCTCTCGCATATAGGCTATGCTTCATACTTCATCTGTGAGGTCCCGTTCTACCTCTTCGTCATCGCCTCCGATTATTCTTCTTGGGCTCGGGTCTCCTACCTCCAGTGGGACAATACCTTCTACACAATACGTTAAGCAGAAAGGGGTTTCCCTTGTGGAGGTCTGGGGTGTGGTTCGGTGGTGCACGAAATTGCAATCACACTTTTGCAACTCCGCACAACTAACCAGCAAGTGCACTGGGTCGTCCAAGTAATACCTTACGTGTGTAAGGGTCGATCCCATGGAGATTGCTGGCTTGAAGCAAGCTATGGTTATCCTGTAACTCTTAGTCAGAAGTTTAATAATAAAAAGAGTTTTGTTTGCAAAATGTAAAAGAACTTGAAATAAATGATACTTGTTATTCAGTAATGGAGAACAAGTTGGGGTTTCAGAGATGCTCTGCCCTCAGAATTTCTGCTTTCCTACTGTCTTCTTCTCCAAACACGCATGGCTCCTTCCATGGCAAGCTATGTGTTGGTGGATCACCGTTGTCAATGACTACCATCCGTCCTCTCAGTGAAAATTGTCCAGCTACGGTTCTTGTAGGGCTAATCATCTGTCGGTTCTTACTTGTGTCATAATAGGATACATTTATCCTTTTGCACACTGTCACTGCGCCCAACATTTGCGAGTTTGAAGCTCGTCACAGTCATTCCTTCCCAGATCCTACTCGAAATATCACAGACAAGGTTTACACTTTTTGGATCTCAGAAATGCTGCCAATTGTTTCCAGCCTTTACCACGAAGGTTATGATCTCACGGATTCGAATGCTCTGTTGTCAGGAAAAGCAGTCAAACTCGTGGATCAGGAGCCCAAAAGATACGCACTCAAACTGTCGCCCAATGACTACGTTGATCTCAGATAGAACAGAAGTGGTTGTCAAGCACGCGTTCATGGATTTGAGAATGATGATGAGTGTCACAAATCATCACATTCATCACATTGAAGTACGAGTGAATATCTTAGAATAGAAGCAAACGTAATTGGATGCAAAACAGTAGTAATTGTATTAATCCATTAAAACACAGCAGAGCTCTTCACCCCCACCTATGGGGTTTAGAGACTTATGCCGTCAAAGATACAATATGAAATGAAAAAATGTCATAAGTTACTAATGAATATCTAAAAGTAGTTTTTATACTAAGCTAGTAACCTAGGTTTACAGAAAATGAGTAACTAAGTGCAGATAGTGCAGAAATCCACTTCCGGGGTCCACTTGGTAAGTGCTTGGGCTGAGCTTTGAATCTTTCATGTGCATAGGCCATTCTTAGAGTTAAACGCCAGCTTTGGTGCCAGTTTGGGTGTTTAACTCTAGTTTTGGTGCCAGTTTTGGCATTTTACGCCAGAAAAGGGTTTCTGGCTGGCGTTTAACGCCAGTTTGGGCCATCAAATCTTGGGCAAAGTATGGACAATTATACATTGCTGGAAAGCCCAATATGTCTAATTTCCAACGCAATTGAGATCGCGCCAATTGGGCTTCTGTAGCTCCAGAAAATCCACTTCGCGTGCAGGAGGATCAGAATCCAACAGCATCTGCAGTCCTTTTTCAGCCTCTGAATCAGATTTTTGCTCAGGTCCCTCAATTTTAGCCAGAAAATACCTAAAATTATAGAAAAAACACACAAACCCATAGTGAAGTCTATAAATGTGATTTTTGAATAAAAATTAATAAAAACATAACAAAAAGTGAATCAAACATGCTAAAAACTATATGAAAAAACTACCAAAAAGCGTATAAAATATCTGCTCATCACAACACCAAACTTAAACTGTTGCTTGTCCCCAAGCAACTAGACAAATAAAATAGGATGAAAAGAAGATTATGGTGCAATAACATCTCAGAGTCTTTAATGAAGCTTGAATTCAAATTAGATGAGTGGGGCTTAGAGCTTTTTGCTTCTGAATAGTTTTGGCATCTAATTTTATCCTTTGGAGTTCAGAATGATTGGCATCCATAGAAACTCAGAATTCAGATAGTGTTATTGATTCTCCTAGTTAAGTAATTTTATTCTTGAACATAGCTACTTATGAGTCTTGGTTGTGACCCTAAGCATCTTGTTTTCTAGTATTATTACCAGATACATAAATGCCACTGACACATAACTGGGTGAACCTTTTCAGATTGTGACTCAGCTTTGCTAGAGTCCCCAGTTAGAGGTGTCCAGAGTTCTTAAGAACACTCTTTTGCTTTGGATCACGACTTTAACCACTCAGTCTCAAGCTTTTCACCTCGACCTCCATGACACAAGCACATGGTTAAGGACAGCTTGATTTAACTGCTTAGGCTAGTATTTTATTCCTTTGGGCCCTCCTATCCATTGATGCTCAAAGCCTTGGATCCTTTTTACCCTTGTCTTTTGGTTTAAAGGGCTATTGGCTTTTTCTGCTTGCTTTTTCTTTTTCTTTCTTTTTCTTTATTTTTTTTCGCGAGCTGTGTTTTTCACTGTTTTTTCTTGCTTCAAGATCAATTTTATGATTTTTCAGATTATCAATAACATTTCTCTGTTTACCTCCTTCTTTCAAGAGCCAACAATTTTAACATTCATAAACTTCACTATCAAAAAAATACACTATTCAAGAATTCATTCAGAGGGCTAGAGTAATGCCACCACATATAAATAATTTGAATTCTTCTTATTTAGTACTCAAAATATTTGCACCCTTGCTCTTCTAAAAAAATCTACTATTTTATTCATGTTTGATGATGATAAGAGGAGTAAATTATACCCAGATTGATAAAAATAATACTAATGCTCATACAACTCTAATACTAATACTCATGCAATCCTAAAATAGGTCTCTAATAACAGAAGTTATCACAGAGTTAGGACTCAAAAACCTTTATTTTGGGAGAGAGGTACTCCCTTAATCTGTGGAACGGCTAGCTCTTCAAGGGACAGCTTCTGGCGATTTAGCTCCTGACCTCACACCCTTGCTTCTCCTGTTCTTTGAGCAGTTTGAAAATTGTTCTGATTCTGCTGCTCTTCTTTGAGTTGATCCATAGCTTCTTGCATCTTGGTGACAGATGCTTCTAAGCAGGCCCAATAGTCAAATTGAGGAATTTCTGGAAGGAGTTCATGCGCTATCCTCTTGCTGAGGTTGTCTTGAACTTGAGGTCCATCCATTACATTTTTGGTGATTGGGGATTCAATTGGGATATACTCATCCACACCTATCTTCACCCCAGCATCTTTATATAACAGACTGATTAAGCTTGGGTAAGCCAACTTGGCTTCAGTGGATTCCTTGTGTACAAATGTGTAAATTTCACAAGGAATTAGCTGATGAACCTCCACCTCTTTTTCCAGCATAATACAGTGAATCATCACTACCCTCTTGACAGTGACTTCAGAGCTGTTACTGGTGGGAAGAATAGAACGCCCAATGAAATCCAGCCAGCCCCTAGCAACTGGTTTGAGATCACCTCTCTTCAGTTGGTTTGGGACACCTTTTGTGTTGGTTATCCACTTGGTTCCAGGGAGGCATATATCCTCTAGAACTTGATCTAGCTTTTTATCTTTAGCCATTCTCCTATTAAAGGATTCTGGATCATCTTGTAGTTGAGGAAGTTTAAGAACTTCTCTCACTTTATCAAGGTGGAAGTAAACAATCTTCCCTCTTACCATAGTCTGAAAGGTGTGGAAGGCAGTTCCCTCTAATCTTTGCTTATCTGTCAGCCACATATTTGTATAGACTTCGTAGACCATATTTCTTCCCAAAAGTACCTCGGGATTAGCTAGGACTTCCCAGCCTCTGTTTCGAATCTGTTCTTGGATCTCCGGATATTCGTCTTCATTTAGATCAAATTTAACTTTTGGGATCTCTGATCTTCTGCCCACAATTTTGAAGTAATGGTCTGCATGTTCTTTGGTGCAAAACCTCTCATATATCCATTGTGGTTTTGGATTATTTTCTTTCTTGCCTCTTGGAGTGATTTTTTTTTCTTTAGGAGCCATGATCTTGGTCAGTGATCAGGAAAAACCACACCAAACTTAGAGCTTTGCTTGTCCTCAAGAAAAAGAAAAGAAAGAAAAAGAATAGAGGGGGAGAAGGATTCGAAAGATGGCTCAAGGGGGGAGGCCGAACATGCATTTAAAAGGGAGGGGGACTGGGTTCGAAATTTTTGAAAAAAAATAAATAAAAAAGATATGATTGATAAAAGATAAACATGATATGAAAAATATAGGTTTAAAAATTTGAAAGATATGAAAAAGATATGAGGAATTGAAATTTGTATTTTTGTTAATGCATCTAAAAAATAAAAGATAATATGGATGATTTAAAAAGATTTGAAAAGATAAATGAGATTAAAAAAAACGTTTTTGAAGAAGAATTGAAAAGGATTGAAAAAGAACTAAGAAGGATTTATAAGATTAATAATTTTTGAAATTGGCAATTGAAAGATGAATATTTGTAACACGTTTATGCAGAAAATTATAAATGAAATCATGAAAATTAAAAAAAATGAATTGAAAATAAAATTTCTTCCCCTTTGTTGTTCTGGCGTTTAACGCCCATCTGTTGGCCAATCTAGGCGTTTAACACCCAGCCAGGTACCCTGACTAGCGTTAAACGCTAGAAATCCTTTGTTACTGGGCATTTTTCTGAACGCCCAGGAGGCTGCTCATTCTGGCGTTAAACGCCCAGAATGCTGCCCATTCTGGTGTTTAACGCCCATAATGGTACCTTTAATGGCATTAAACGCCCAGAATGATAGCCATTATGGTGTTTAACGCCCAGTTTACTACCTTTACTAGCGTTTAAACGCCAGTAAGCTTCTTTTTCACTGGCTTCTCTGTTTTTATATTCTGGACTCTTCTGTTACTTGTGCACGAAATTGTGATCAATACTTTTCGCAAATCAAATAATCCCTGGTAATGAATCCAAAAACTTGGTGTTCAATACCATGGCATAAACACAACTTCGCACAACTAACCAGCAAGTGTACTGGGTCATCCAAGTAATAAACCTTACGCGAGTAAGGGTCGATCCCACAGAGATTGTTGGTATGAAGCAAGCTATGGTCACCTTGTAAATCTCAGTCAGGCAAACTCAAATGGGTATGGTGATATACGAATAAAACTATAAAGATAAGGATAGAGATACTTATGTAATTCATTGGTGGGAATTTCAGATAAGCGTATGAAGATGCTTGGTCCCTTCCGTCTCTCTGCTTTCCTACTGTCTTCATCCAATCCTTCTTACTCCTTTCCATGGCAAGCTTAAGCAAGGGTTTCACCGTTGTCAGTGGCTACCTCCCATCCTCTCAGTGGAAATGTTCAACGCACCCTGTCACGGCACGGCTATCCATCTGTCGGTTCTCGATCAGGCCGGAATAGAATCCAGTGATTCTTTTGCGTCTATCACTAACGCCCCGCCTTCAGGAGTTTGAAGCACGTCACAGTCATTCAATCATTGAATCCTACTCAGAATACCACAGACAAGGTTAGACCTTCCGGATTCTCTTGAATGCCGCCATCAGTTCTAGCCTATACCACGAAGACTCTGATCTCACGGAATGGCTGGCTCGTTTGTCAGGCGAGCACTCGGTTGTCAGGCGATCAACCATGCATCGTGTATCAGGAATCCAAGAGATATTCACCCAATCGAAGGTAGAACGGAGGTGGTTGTTAGTCACACGTTCATAGGTGAGAATGATGATGAGTGTCACAGATCATCACATTCATCAAGTTGAAGAACAAGTGATATCTTAGAACAAGAACAAGCGGAACTGAATAGAAGAACAATAGTAATTGCATTAATACTCGAGGTACAGCAGAGCTCCACACCTTAATCTATGGTGTGTAGAAACTCCACCGTTGAAAATACATAAGTACAGGGTCTAGGCATGGCCGAATGGCCAGCCTCCCAATGATCTAAGATAGCATAAAATGAAGATAGCTACCAAGATATAATCTAAGAACTAGATGTCCAAAGATGATCAAAGGATCTAAATTAATCCAAAGATGAAAATACAATAGTAAAAGGTCCTATATATATAGAGAACTAGTAGCCTAGGGTGTACAGATATGAGTAAATGACATAAAAATCCACTTCCGGGTCCACTTGGTGTGTGCTTGGGCTGAGCATTGAAGCATTTTCGTGTAGAGACTCTTCTTGGAGTTAAATGGCAGCTTTTGTGCCAGTTTGGGCGTTTAACTCCCATTTTGGTGCCAGTTCCGGCGTTTAACGCTGGAATTTCTGAAAACAAAAATATTGCCACCACATCAAAATAATTAAATTGTTATAAAATTCAAAATTCATGCAATTCTTTTTCTTTTTCAATTAAGCACGTTTTTTATTCAAGAAATGTGATGGATTCATAGGACATTCATAACTCTAAGGCATAGATACTAAGACACTAATGATCACAAGACACAAACATAGATAAACATAAGCAATAATTTTCGAAAAACAGACAAATAAAGAACAAGGAAATTAAAGAACGGGTCCACCTTAGTGATGGCGGCTTGTTCTTCCTCTTGAAGATCCTATGGAGTGTTTGAGCTCCTCAATGTCTCTTCCTTGTCTTTGTTGCTCCTCTCTCATGATTCTTTGATCTTCTCTAATTTCATGGAGGATGATGGAGTGTTCTTGGTGCTCCACCCTTAGTTGTCCCATGTTGGAACTCAATTCTCCTAGGGAGGTGTTTAGTTGCTCCCAATAGTTTTGTGGAGGAAAGTGCATCCCTTGAGGCATCTCAGGGATCTGATGATGAGAGGGGTCTCTTGTTTGCTCCATCCTCTTCTTAGTGATGGGCTTGTCTTCATCAATAGGGATGTCTCCCTCTATGTCAACTCCAACTGAATAACAGAGGTGACAAATGAGATGAGGAAAGGCTAACCTTGCCAAGGTAGAGGACTTGTCTGCCACCTTATAAAGTTCTTGAGCTATAACCTCATGAACTTCTATTTCTTCTCCAATCATGATGCTATGAATCATGATAGCCCGGTCTATGGTAACTTCGGACCGGTTGCTAGTGGGAATGATTGAGCGTTGGATAAACTCCAACCATCCTCTAGCCACGGGTTTGAGGTCATGCCTTCTCAATTGAACCGGCTTCCCTCTTGAATCTCTCTTCCATTGGGCGCCCTCTTCACATATGAATGTGAGGACTTGGTCCAACCTTTGATCAAAGTTGACCCTTCTAGTGTAAGGATGTTCATCTCCTTGCATCATGGGCAAGTTGAATGCCAACCTTACATTTTCCGGACTAAAAACCAAGTATTTCCCCCGAACCATAGTAAGCCAATTCTTTGGATCCGGGTTCATACTTTGGTCATGGTTCTTGGTGATCCATGCATTGGCATAGAACTCTTGAACCATCAAGATTCCGACTTGTTGAATGGGGTTGGTAAGAACTTCCCAACCTCTTCTTCGGATCTCATGTCGGATCTCCGGATATTCACTCTTTTTGAGTGAAAAAGGGACCTCGGGGATCACCTTCTTCAAGGCCACAACATCATAGAAGTGGTCTTGATGCACCCTTGAGATGAATCTCTCCATCTCCCATGACTCGGAGGTAGAAGCTTTTGCCTTCCCTTTCCTCTTTCTAGAGGTTTCTCCGGCCTTGGATGCCATAAATGGTTATGAAAAAACAAAAAGCAATGCTTTTACCACACCAAACTTAAAAGGTTTGCTTGTCCTCGAGCAAAAGAAGAAAGAAGAGAGTAGAAGAAGAAGAAATGAGGAAGAAGGGAGTGGCTATGTGTTCGGCCAAAAAGGGGGAGAAGTGGTGTTTAGGTTGTGTGAAAATGAAGGAGTGAAGATGGGTTTATATAGGAGTGGGGAGAGGGGTAAGGTTCGGTCAAGTGAGGGTGGGTTTGGGTGGGAAAGTGGTTTGAATTTGAATGGTGAGGTAGGTGGGATTTTATGAAGGATGGATGTGAGTGGTGAAGAGAAAGATGGGATTTGATAGGTGAAGGGTTTTTGGGGAAGAGGTGTTGAGGTGATTGGTGAATGAGTGAAGAAGAGAGAGAGTGGTGGGGTAGGTAGGGATCCTGTGGGGTCCACAGATCCTGAGGTGTCAAGGAAAAATCATCCCTGCACCAAATGGCAAGCAAAATTGCGTTTTGAGCCAATTCTGGCGTTAAACGCCGGGCTGGTGCCCATTTCTGGTGTTTAACGCCAGCTTCTTGCCCTTTTCTGGCGTTTAACGCCAGTCTGGTGCCCCTTTCTGGCGTTAAACGCCCAGAATGGTGCCAGACTGGGCGTTAAACGCCCAACAGCTAGCCTTACTGGCGTTTAAACGCCAGCATGCTCTCCTCCAGGGTGTGCTGTTTTTCTTTCTGTTTTTCACTCTGTTTTTGCTTTTTTCATTGATTTTGTGACTTCTCATGATCATCAACCTACAAAAGACATAAAATAACAAAAGAGAATAGATAAAATATAACATTGGGTTGCCTCCCAACAAGCGCTTCTTTAATGTCATTAGCTTGACAGAGGACTCTCATGGAGCCTCAGAAATGCTCAGAGCTATGTTGGAACCTCCCAACACCAAACTTAGAGTTTGAATGTGAGGGTTCAATCACCAAACTTAGAAGTTGGTTGTAGCCTCCCAACACCAAACTTAGAGTTTGACTGTGGGGGCTCTATTTGGCTCTGTTTTGAGAGAAGCTCTTCATGCTTCTTCTCCATGGTGACAGAGGGATATCCTTGAGCCTTAAACACAAGGGATTCTTCATTCACTTGAATGATCAATTCTCTTCTATCAACATCAATCACAGCCTTTGCTGTGGCTAGGAAGGGTCTGCCAAGGATGATGGATTCATCCATGCATTTCCCAGTCTCTAGGACTATGAAATCAGTAGGGATGTAATGGTCTTCAACCTTTACCAGAACATCCTCTACAAGTCCATAAGCTTGTTTTCTTGAGTTGTCTGCCATCTCTAGTGAGATTTTTGCAGCTTGCACCTCAAAGATCCCTAGCTTCTCCATTACAGAGAGAGGCATGAGGTTTACACTTGACCCTAAGTCACACAAGGCCTTCTTGAAGGTCATGGTGCCTATGGTACAAGGTATTGAAAACTTCCCAGGATCTTGTCTCTTTTGAGGCAGTTTCTGCCTAGACAAGTCATCCAGTTCTTTGGTGAGCAAAGGGGGTTCATCTTCCCAAGTCTCATTTCCAAATAACTTGTCATTTAGCTTCATGATTGCTCCAAGGTATTTAGCAACTTGCTCTTCAGTGACATATTCTTCCTCTTCAGAGGAAGAATACTCATCAGAGCTCATGAATGGCAGAAGTAAGTCCAATGGAATCTCTATGGTCTCATTTTGAGCCTCAGATTCCCATGGTTCCTCATTGGGGAACTCATTGGAGGCCAGTGGACGTCCATTGAGGTCTTCCTCAGTGGCGTTCACTGCCTCTTCTTCCTCCCAAAATTCGGTCATGTTGATGGCTTTGCACTCTCCTTTTGGATTTTCTTCTGTATTGCTTGGGAGAGTACTAGGAGGGAGTTCAGTAATTTTCTTGCTCAGCTGACCCACTTGTGCCTCCAAATTTCTAATGGAGGACCTAGTTTCAGTCATGAAACTTTGAGTGGTTTTGATCAGATCAGAGACCATGGTTGCTAAGTCAGAGTTATTCTGCTTAGAACTCTCTGTCTGTTGCTGAGAAGATGATGGAAAAGGCTTGCTATTGCTAAACCTGTTTCTTCCACCATTATTATTGTTGAAACCTTGTTGAGGTCTCTGTTGATCCTTCCATGAAAAATTTGGATGATTTCTCCATGAAGGATTGTAGGTGTTTCCATAGGGTTCTCCCATGTAATTCACCTCTTCCATTAAAGGGTTCTCAGGATCATAAGCTTCTTCCTCAGATGAAGCTTCCTTAGTACTGCTTGGTGCATTTTGCATCCCAGACAGACTTTGAGAAATCATATTGACTTGTTGAGTCAATATTTTGTTCTGAGCCAATATGGCATTCAGAGTGTCAATCTCAAGAACTCCTTTCTTCTGATTAGTCCCATTGTTCACAGGATTCCTTTCAGAAGTGTACATGAATTGGTTATTTGCAACCATTTCAATCAGCTCTTGAGCTTCTGTAGGCGTCTTCTTCAGATGAAGAGATCCTCCAGCAGAGCTATCCAAAGACATCTTAGATAGTTCAGAGAGACCATCATAGAAAATACCTATGATGCTCCATTCAGAAAGCATATCAGTGGGACACTTTCTGATTAACTGTTTGTATCTTTCCCAAGCTTCATAGAGGGATTCTCCTTCCTTCTGTCTGAAGGTTTGGACTTCCACTCTAAGCTTACTCAATTTTTGAGGTGGAAAGAACTTTGCCAAGAAGGCATTGACTAGCTTTTCCCAAGAGTCCAGGCTTTCTTTAGGTTGTGAGTCCAACCATGTCCTAGCTCTGTCTCTTACAGCAAAAGGGAATAGCATAAGTCTGTAGACCTCAGGGTCAACCCCATTAGTCTTGACAGTGTCACAGATTTGCAAGAATTCAGCTAAAAACTGATGAGGATCTTCCAATGGAAGTCCATGGAACTTGCAATTCTGTTGCATTAGAGAAACTAATTGAGGCTTAAGCTCAAAGTTGTTTGCTCCAATGGCAGGGATAGAGATGCTTCTCCCATAGAAGTCGGGAGTAGGTGCAGTAAAGTCACCCAGCACCTTCCTTGCATTGTTGGCATTGTTGTTGTTTTCGGCTGCCATGTGTTCTTCTTCTTTGAAGAATTCGGTTAGGTCCTCTATAGAGAGTTGTGCCTTAGCTTCTCTTAGCTTTCGCTTCAAGGTCCTTTCAGGTTCAGGGTCAGCCTCAACAAGAATGCTTTTGTCTTTGCTCCTGCTCATAAGAGAGAGAAGAAAACAAGAAAATATGGAATCCTCTATGTCACAGTATAGAGATTCCTTGAGGTGTCAGAGGAAAAGAAAAATGGAAGGCAGAAGTAGAAAATTCGAACTTATCAAAGAAGATGGAGTTCGAATTTTGCATCAAGGAATAGTGTTAGTCCATAAATAGAAGGATGTGAGAAGAAGGGAAGTAATTTTCGAAAATTAAGTAAAAGAATTTTGAAAACATTTTGAAAAACATTAATTGATTTTCGAAAATAAAAGTGGGAAAGAAGTGAAGTGATTTTTGAAAAAGAATTTGAAATTAGAAATCACAAAGATTTGATTGAAAGTCATTTTTGAAAAAGATGTGGTTAAGAAGATATGATTGATTTTAAAAAGATGTGATTGAGAAGATATGATTTGAAAAACATTTTAAAAGATTTGATTTTGAAAATTAATGACTTGGCTATCAAGAAAAGATATGATTCAAACATTAAACCTTTCTCAACAGAAAAGGCAACAAACTTGAAATGTTGAATCAAATCATTAATTGATAGCAAGTATCTTTGAAAAAGGAGAGAAATTGATTTTGAAAGCATATGATTGAAAAGATATGATTTGAAAAAGATTTGATTTTGAAAAACTTTTGAAAACCTGAAAAAAAATTGTATTGAAAAACAGAATCTTCCCTCTTGTGCCATCCTGGCGTTAAACGCCCAGAATGGTGCACATTCTGGCGTTTAACGCCCAAAACACTACCTTTTTGGGCGTTAAACGCCCAACCAGGTACCCTGGCTGGCGTTTAAACGCCAGTCTGTCCTTCTTCACTGGGCGTTTTGAACACCCAGCTTTTTCTATATAATTCCTCTGCAGTATGTTTTGAACTTTCAATTCTCTTGTATTATTGACTTGAGAAAACACAAATTAAAAATGTTTTTGGATTTTTAATAATAAGGAATAATCAAAATGCAACTAAAATCAAATAACAATGCATGCAAGACACCAAACTTAGCAGTTTGTATACTACTGACACTAATGCATATTAGACACATAAACACTCAAGTCAAGAGAATTCAAAGATCAAAGTAAGAAATCATCAAGAATTACTTGAAGATCCTTAAGACACATGAATGAATGTATGCAATTGACACAAAACTTAAAATGAAACACTAGACTCAAACAAAAAACATAAAATATTTTTGGTTTTTATGATTTTGTAAATTTTTTTGTGCTTTTTTTTCGAAAATAAAGTGGAAAAAGGTATCAAAATTCTTAATGAGAATTCCAGGAATCATGCAATGTTTAGTCTAAGACTCCGGTCCAGGAATTAGACATGGCTTCACAGCCAGCCAAGCCTTAGCAGATCACTGCTCCAACAGCAAGATTGATAGAAATCATCATGCTCTTGTGATGATAAGTTGAAATCTCGGTCCAATGAAATTAGACATGGCTTCACAGCCAGCGAGACTTCAACAAATCATCATGAAACTCTAGAATTCATCTTCAAGAATTCTGAAGAAAAAATACCTAATCTAAGCAACAAGATGAACCGTCAGTTGTCCAAACTCAACAATCCCCGGCAACGGCGCCAAAAACTTGGTGCACGAAATTGTGATCAATACTTTTCGCAAATCAAATAATCCCCGGTAATGAATCCAAAAACTTGGTGTTCAATACCATGGCATAAACACAACTTCGCACAACTAACCAGCAAGTGTACTGGGTCATCCAAGTAATAAACCTTACGCGAGTAAGGGTCGATCCCACAGAGATTGTTGGTATGAAGCAAGCTATGGTCACCTTGTAAATCTCAGTCAGGCAAACTCAAATGGGTATGGTGATATACGAATAAAACTATAAAGATAAGGATAGAGATACTTATGTAATTCATTGGTGGGAATTTCAGATAAGTGTATGAAGATGCTTGGTCCCTTCCGTCTCTCTGCTTTCCTACTGTCTTCATCCAATCCTTCTTACTCCTTTCCATGGCAAGCTTAAGCAAGGGTTTCACCGTTGTCAGTGGCTACCTCCCATCCTCTCAGTGGAAATGTTCAACGCACCCTGTCACGGCACGGCTATCCATCTGTCGGTTCTCGATCAGGCCGGAATAGAATCCAGTGATTCTTTTGCGTCTGTCACTAACGCCCCGCCTTCAGGAGTTTGAAGCACGTCACAGTCATTCAATCATTGAATCCTACTCAGAATACCACAGACAAGGTTAGACCTTCCGGATTCTCTTGAATGCCGCCATCAGTTCTAGCCTATACCACGAAGACTCTGATCTCACGGAATGGCTGGCTCGTTTGTCAGGCGAGCACTCGGTTGTCAGGCGATCAACCATGCATCGTGTATCAGGAATCCAAGAGATATTCACCCAATCGAAGGTAGAACGGAGGTGGTTGTTAGTCACACGTTCATAGGTGAGAATGATGATGAGTGTCACGGATCATCACATTCATCAAGTTGAAGAACAAGTGATATCTTAGAACAAGAACAAGCGGAACTGAATAGAAGAACAATAGTAATTGCATTAATACTCGAGGTACAGCAGAGCTCCACACCTTAATCTATGGTGTGTAGAAACTCCACCGTTGAAAATACATAAGTACAGGGTCTAGGCATGGCCGAATGGCCAGCCTCCCAATGATCTAAGATAGCATAAAATGAAGATAGCTACCAAGATATAATCTAAGAACTAGATGTCCAAAGATGATCAAAGGATCTAAATTAATCCAAAGATGAAAATACAATAGTAAAAGGTCTTATATATAGAGAACTAGTAGCCTAGGGTGTACAGATATGAGTAAATGACATAAAAATCCACTTCCGGGTCCACTTGGTGTGTGCTTGGGCTGAGCATTGAAGCATTTTCGTGTAGAGACTCTTCTTGGAGTTAAACGCCAGCCTTTGTGCCAGTTTGGGCGTTTAACTCCCATTTTGGTGCCAGTTCCGGCGTTTAACGCTGGAATTTCTGAGGGTGACTTTGAACGCCGATTTGGGCCATCAAATCTTGGGCAAAGTATGGACTATCATATATTGCTGGAAAGCCCAGGATGTCTACTTTCCAACGCCGTTGAGATCGCGCCAATTGGGCTTCTGTAGCTCCAGAAAATCCACTTCGAGTGCAGGGATGTCAGAATCCAACAGCATCTGCAGTCCTTTTCAGTCTCTGAATCAGATTTTTGCTCAGGTCCCTCAATTTCAGCCAGAAAATACCTGAAATCACAGAAAAACACACAAACTCATAGTAAAGCCCAGAAAAGTGAATTTTAACTAAAAACTAATAAAAATATACTAAAAACTAACTAGATCATACTAAAAACATACTAAAAACAATGCCAAAAAGCGTACAAATTATCCGCTCATCAGTTACTTTGTAAACCTCTGAATTGACCATAAACCTTTAAAATAAACTATATTAAACTCGTATAATTATTATTTGATTAACAACACCTTTGCTAATGGCTGGGTTGCCTCCCATCAAGCGCTTCTTTATTGTCTTTAGCTGGACTTTACTGAGCTTCAATCTAGTCTCAGTCTTGAGCATTCTTGCTCAACATTGCCTTTAAGATAATGTTTGACTCTCTGCCCATTAACAATGAACTTTTTGTTAGAGTCAATATCCTGAAGCTCTACATATCCATATTGTGACACACTTGTAGTCACATATGGTCCCCTCCACTGGGATTTCAGTTTCTCAGGGAACAATCTGAGCCTAGAGTTAAATAGCAGAACCTTCTGTCCTGGCTCAAAGACTCTAGATGACAGCTTTCTATCATGCCACCTTTTTGCTTTCTCCTTGTAAATTTTAGCATTTTCGAAAGCATTGAGTCTGAACTCCTCTAGCTCATTCAACTGGAGTAATCTCTTCTCTCCAGCTACCTTAGCATCAAGGTTTAGGAACATGGTTGCCCAGCAGGCCTTGTGTTCCAGCTCCACTAGCAGGTGACAAGCTTTTTCATACAAAAGCTGGTATGAAGAGGTTCCTATAGGAGTTTTGAATGCGGTTCTATATGCCCACAGAGCATCATTCAGACTTCTTGCCCAATCCCTTCTACGGGTATTTACAGTCTGTTCCAAGATTCATTTTAATTCTCTATTTGAGACTTTAGCCTACCCATTTGTCTGTGGATGATATGGAGTTGCCACTTTGTGGTTAATTCCATATCGAATCAAAGCAGTGTCAAGCTGTTTATTGCAGAAATGAGTGCCTCCATCACTGATCAGTATTCTATGGACACCAAACCTGCTGAAGATATGCTTCTGGAGGAATTTCAGCACTGTCTTAGTATCATTAGTGGGTGTTGTAATTGTCTCTATCCATTTAGATACATAGTCTACTGCCACCAGAACATAAGTGTTTGAATATGATGGTGGGAAAGGCCCCATGAAGTCAATACCCCATACATCAAATAACTCAATCTCTAAGATCCCTTGCTGAGGCATGGCATAACTGTGAGGCAGATTACCAGCTCTCTCGCAACTGTCACAGTTACGTATAAACTCTCGGGAGTCTCTATAGAGAGTAGGCCAATAGAAGCCACATTGGAGAACCCTTGTGGCTGTTCGCTCACCTCCAAAATGTCCTCCATATTGTGATCCATGGCAGTACCATAGGACATTCTGCGCCTATTCTCTAGGTACACATCTACGAATTATTTTGTCTGCACATCTCTTAAAGAGATATGGTTCATCCCACAAGTAGTACTTTGCATCACTAATTTTTTTGTTTGCTGCCTACTGTACTCTTTGGGTATGAATCTCACAGCTTTATAGTTTGCAATGTCTGCAAACCATGGTGCTTCCTAAATAGTAAACAATTGCTCATCCGGAAAGGTTTCAGAGATCTCAGTAGGAGGGAGGGATGCTCCTGCTACTAGTTCTACCCGGGACAGATGATCAGTTACTTGGTTCTCTGTCCCTTTTCTGTCTCTTATTTCTATATCAAACTCTTGCAGAAGCAACACCCATCTTTTAAGTCTAGGTTTTGAATCCTGCTTTGTGAGGAGATATTTTAGAGCAGCATGGTCAGTGTACACAATCACTTTTGATCCTACTAAATAAGATCTGAAATTGTCAATGGCATAAACCACTGCAAGCAACTCCTTCTCTGTGGTTCTGTGCGTCATTTAAAATACGACTAGCATAATAAATGACATACAGAAGCTTGTCATGCCTCTGTCCTAATACGGCACCAATGGCATGGTCACTGGCATCACACATTAGTTCGAATGGTAAAGTCCAGTCTGGTGCAGAAATGACTGATGATGTGACCAGTTTGGCTTTCAGAGTCTCAAAGATAAATGGTGTGTCAGCAGCTAGCAGATTGCTCAGAGGCTTTGCAATTTTCGAAAAATCCTTTATAAACCTTCTATAGAATCCTGCATGCCCCAGAAAGCTTCTGATTGCCTTAACATTGGCAGGTGGTGGTAATTTTTCAATTACCTCTACCTTAGCTTGATCCACCTCTATTCCTTTGTTCGAAATTTTGTGCCCAAGGAAAATTCCTTCAGTCACCATAAAGTGACATTTCTCCTAGTTTAAAACCAGGTTAGTCTCTTGGCACCTTTTCAGAACAAGTGTTAGATGGTCAAGACAGGAGCTGAATGAGTCTCCAAATACTGCGAAGTCATCCATGAAGACTTCCAAAAAAATTTTCACCATATCAGAGAAAATAGAGAGCATGCATCTCTGAAAGGTTGCAGATGAATTGCACAGACCAAATGGCATCCTTCTGTAGGCGAATACCTCAGATGGACACGTGAATGCCGTTTTCTCTTGGTCCTGTGGATCTACTGTAATTTGGTTGTAACCTGAATAGCCATCCAAAAAGCAGTAGTAATCATGACCTGCTAGTCTCTCTAGCATCTGGTCTATGAATGGTAAAGGGAAATGATCCTTTCTGCTAGTCTCTCTAGCATCTGGTCTATGAATGGTAAAGGAAAATGATCATTTCTGGTGGCTGTATTAAGCCTTCTGTAGTCAATACACATACGCCACCTTATAATGCCTTCCTTCTTGGGGACAACTTGCGGCTCACCCAGGGGCTATCAGAAATAGGATAAATAATCCTAGCCTCTAGTAACTTAGTGACCTCTTTCTGTACCACCTCCTTCATGGCTGGGTTCAGCCGCCTCTGTGGTTGAACCACTGGCTTAGCATCATCCTCCAATAGGATCTTGTGCATGCATCTGGCTGGACTAATGTCCTTGAGATCACTTATGGACCACCCAAGAGTTGTCTTGTGTGTCCTTAGCACCTGAATTAATGCTTGCTCTTCCTGTGGCTCTAAGGAAGAGCTTATGATTACCGGAAAAGTGTCATCTTCTCCCAGAAATGCATATTTCAAGGATGGTGGTAGTGGTTTGAGCACGGGTTTAGGAGGCTTCTCCCCTTCCTGAGGAGTTTTTAGAGGTTCTTCTGTTTTCTCTGGTTCCTCTAGATCAGGCTGAACATCTTTAAAAATGTCCTCTAGCTCTAATTCGAGACTCTCAGTCATATTGACCTCTTCTACCAGGGAGTCGATAATATCAACGCTCATGCAGTCTCTTGATGTGTCTGGATGCTGCATAGCTTTGACAGCATTCAACTTAAACTCATCCTCATTGACTCTTAAGGTTACTTTCCCTTTTTGAACGTCAATGAGAGTTTGTCCAGTTGCTAGGAAAGGTCTTCCTAGAATGAGAGTTGCACTCTTGTGCTCCTCCATTTCCAGCACTACAAAGTCAGTGGGAAAGGCAAATGGCCCAACCTTGACAATCATATCCTCAATTACGCCTGATGGCATTTTAATAGAGCCATCAGCAAGTTGGAGACATATTCGGGTTAGTTTGACTTCTTCAGTCAAATCCAGCTTTTTGATAGTGGATGCAGGTATCAGGTTGATACTTGCACCAAGATCACATAGAGCTGTCTTAGTGCAAGCACCCTCTAATGTGCACGATATCATAAAGCTTCTGGGATCCTTAAGCTTCTCTGGTAAGCTCTTCAGAATGATTGCACTGCATTCTTCAGTGAGGAAAACTTTTTCAGTTTCTCTCCAATCCTTCTTATGACTTAAGATCTCTTTCATGAACTTAGCATAACAGGGTATTTACTCAAGTGCCTCTGCAAACGAAATCATTATTTCAAGAGTCCTGAGATAGTCTGCAAAGCGGGCAAATTGTTTATCCTTTTCTGCTTGGCGGAGTTTCTGAGGATAAGGCATCTTGGCTTTATATTCTTCAACCTTAGTTGCTGCAGGTTTATTACCTACAGAAGTGGTTAGAAAAGCATGCTTAAAGGGGGTTGTTATCAGCACTTGCAAGTGTCTGATCCCTCATTGGCGTTTGAACGCCAGAACTGGGTGCTTTTTGGGCGTTTAACGCCAGGTTGCTGCCCTGTTCTAGCGTTTGAACGCCAGAATTGGCTGCTGAATGAGCGTTTAACGCCAGGTTGCTGCCCTTTTCTGGCGTTTAATTGCCAGAATCATTCCTCTCTGGGCTCTTACTATCCTCAGAGGGATTTTGGGCAGTGAATTTGTTATCCTCTGTTAGATGTTCCTTTCTTGGCTTCCTGCTGCTTTGAGTTGAGGTATTTAATGTCTTTCCACTCCTTAAATGAACAGCTTGGCATTCTTCTATTATCTATGTAGATAACTGATGTTTTGTCTGATTCAATTATTTTTCTACATTCTGATTAGCATCTTTGGTCTTTTGTAGCATATCCTTAAATTCTGCTAACTGTTTTGTTATAGAAAATAGTTGCTGATTGAATTCAGCAACTTGTTTTGGAGGACTCACTACTTAAGTACAGATGCTGATTTCTAGCAATCGTATCTATGAGCTCTTGGGCCTCTTCAATTGTTTTTCTCATGTGTATAGATCCACCAGTTGAGTGGTCTAGAGATATCTGGGCCTCTTCTATAAGCCCGTAGTAGAAGATGTCTAACTGTACCCATTCTAAAAATATTTTAGAGGGGCATTTCCTTAGCATCTCTCTGTACCTCTCCTATGCATCATAAAGAGATTCACCATCCTCTTGTTTAAAGCCTTGGATGTCTAGCTTTAGCTGTGTCATCCTTTTTGGAGGAAAATATTGATTCAGGAATTTGTCTGATAACTGTTTTCATGTTCTTATGCTGGCTTTGGGTTGGTTGTTTAACCACCTCTTAGCTTGGTCTTTTACAGCAAATGGAAACAACAATAATATGTAGACATCCTGATCCACTTCCTTATCACGTACTCTCTCAGCAACTTGTAAGAACTATGCCAGAAACTCAGTAGGTTTTTTCTGTGGAAGACCGGAATATTGGCAATTTTGCTGCACCATGATAATGAGCTGAGGATTTAACTCAAAACTACTGGCTCTGATGGAGGGTATGCAGATACTACTTTCATATGAAGCAGTAGTGGGGTTGGCATAAGACCCCAGAGTCCTTCTGGACTGTTCATTTCTACTTAGGTCCATGATGGAGAAAGAGAGATGATGTGAATTGTGAATAAACAATAAATATTTTTATCTTTATTTTTTTTTTTGAATACCGAATAATAAAATAAAATAAATGAAAAATTGAATGTGAGTTTCGAAAATTAAGAAGAGATAGAAAGTGGTTAGGTAGTTTTGAAAAAGATATGTCCTAAAATTAAATATACTTGTAAGAAAAGAAAAGATTTGGAAAAAATATGATTTAAAATTTTAAAGATTAAAACTTTCTCAACAAGAAAATACCAAACTTAAAATTTTTCAATCAAACTAATAAAATGGGACAAGTAATTCAAAAATTTAAAAAGAAAAAGGATTTTGAAAAATTTTATAAAAAGATTTTTGAAAAATATAAAAAGAAATATGAAAAAGAATTTATTTTGAAAAAGATTTAAAAAGATAAATTTTAAAAATTGAAATCTTGACTTGACTAACAAGAAACTACCAAATTTTAAAAATTTTGACTAAGTCAACCTAAGAAATTCTAAATTGATGAGTAAATAAAGGAAAAGATATATTTTTTTGAATTTAATGAGGAAAGTGAAAAAATAATAAAATGACACCAAACTTAGAATTTTTAGACCAAAACAAAGAAAACAAACAAGAAAACTTTAAATGTCAAGATGAACACCAAGAACAAATTTTGAAAATTTAAGAAAACAAAAACACAAAGGATACCAAACTTAAAAATTTTTATACTTTGGACACTAATAATTCAAAAATGCATAAGAGAAACAAGGAAAGACACAAAACAAGAAAAACTGAAGATCAAACAAGGAACACAAAAATTCAAAAATATGAAGGAAAATGAAAACATGCAATTGACACCAAACTTAAAACATGCAACTAGACTCAAACAAAAAACTCTAAACCAACAAAAATAAAGTATTCCTAATCTAAGCAACAAGATGAACCTTCAGTTGTCCAAACTCGAACAATTCCCAGCAACAGCGCCAAAAACTTGGTGCACGAAATTGCAATCACACTTTTACAACTCCGCACAACTAACCAGCAAGTGCACTGGGTCGTCCAAGTAATACCTTACGTGAGTAAGGGTCAATCCCACGGAGATTGCCGGCTTGAAGCAAGCTATGGTTATCCTGTAACTCTTAGTCAGGAGTTTAATAATAAAAAGAGTTTTGTTTGCAAAAAGTAAAAGAACATGAAATAAATGATACTTGTTATTCAGTAATGGAGAACAGGTTGGGGTTTTGGAGATGCTCTGCCCTCTGAATTTCTACTTTCCTACTGTCTTCTTCTCCAAACACGCATGGCTCCTTCTATGGCAAGCTATGTGTTGGTGGATCACCGTTGTCAATGGCTACCATCCGTCCTCTCAGTGAAAATGGTCCAGCTACGGTTCCCGTAGGGCTAATCATCTGTCGGTTCTCACTTGTGTCGGAATAGGATACATTTATCCTTTTGCACACTGTCACTGCGCCCAACATTCGCGAGTTTGAAGCTCGTCACAGTCATCTCTTCCCAGATCCTACTCGAAATACCACAGACAAGGTTTAGACTTTCCGGATCTCAAGAATGCTGCCAATTCTTTCCAGCCTTTACCACGAAGGTTATAATCCCATGGATTTGAATGCTCTGTTGTCAAGAGAAACAGTTAAACTCGTGGATCAGGAGCCCAAGAGATACGCACTCAAACTGTTGTCCAATGACTACGTTGAGCTCAGATAGAACGAAAGTGGTTGTCAAGCACGCGTTCATGGATTTGAGAATGATGATGAGTGTCATGAATCATCACATTCATCACATTGAAGTATGAGTGAATATCTTAGAATAGAAGCAAACATAATTGGATGCAAAACAGTAGTAATTGCATTAATCCATTGAAACACAACAGAGCCCCCACCTATGGGGTTTAGAGACTCATGCCATCAAAGATACAATATGAAATGTAAAAATGTCATAAGTTACTAAATGAATCTCTAAAAGTAGTTTTTATACTAAGCTAGTAACCTAGGTTTACAGAAAATGAGTAACTAAGTGCAGATAGTGCAGAAATCTACTTCCAAGGTCCACTTGGTGAGTGTTTGGGCTGAACTTTGAAGCTTTCACGTGTATAGGCCATTCTTGGAGTTAAACGCCAGCTTTGGTGCCAGTTTGGGAGTTTAACTCCAGTTTTTGTGCCAGTTCTGGCATTTTACGCCAGAAAAGTGTTTCTGGCTGGCGTTTAACGCCAGTTTGGGCCATCCAATCTCGGAAAAAGTATAGACTATTATTCATTTCTGGAAAGCCCAAGGTGTCTACTTTTCAACGCAATTGAGAGCGTGTCAATTGGGCTTCTATAGCTCCAGAAAATCTACTTCGCGTGCAGGAGGGTTAAAATCCAACAACATCTGCAATCCTTTCTCAGCCTTTGAATCAGATTTTTATTCAGGTCCCTCAATTTCAGCCAGAAAATATCTGAAATTATAGAAAAATATACAAACCTATAGTGAAGTCCAGAAATGTGATTTTTGAATAAAAATTAATAAAAATATAACAAAAAGTGAATAAAACATACTAAAAACTATATGAAAACACTACCAAAAAGCATAAAAAATATCCGCTCATCATTCGGTATGACCAGAGGACGGATCCGAGTTCATCGGTGCACAAACCTTTGGCCTCGTCGAGCCGTTTCTTGATTCCCTTGACTATTATCTTGTTCGGGGACTCCACCTGTCCTTTTTTCTAGGAATGTTCCACTAAGCTGAAGTGGTGGGATATGTGCAACCCTTCCAAGAATTCTCTGAATTTCTTATCGTTGAATTGGGTTCCGTTGTCCGAGATTACGACCTAGGGGATCCCGAACCGGGTTATCATATGCCTCCCGAAAAACTTTCGGCATTGGTTTGCCGTGATGGAGGCTAGGGGTTCGGCCTCGTTCCATTTCGTGTAGTAGTCTATGGCGACGATGGATACCGTAGTTGTCCGGGTGCCGTGGGAAAAGGGCCGACAAGGTCGACGTCCCATGTTCCAAATGGCCGTTCAGCCGTTATGACGTTGAGCTGTTGCGGGGCGGCTTGGTGAAGGTCGGCATGTATCTGGCATTTGCTATAATTTTTTACCAACTGCATGGAGTCCCTAATAACCGAGGGCCAGAAGTATCCAGCATGCATAACTTTTTGGGCTAGGGTTTTGCCTTCGATGTGATGGCCGCAGCAGCCTTCATAGATTTCGCGGAGTATGTACTCCGTATCCCCCGGGCTCGACGCACTTAAGTATGGGTTACGAGAATCCTAGTTTGTACAGTTGTCCTGTTATGATAGTGTAGTTGGCGGCTTCCCTTCTTATCCGATTTGCCTTTTTAGGGTCTTCGAGTAGCACTCCGTTGAGGAGGTATTGTATGATAGGGGAGGTCCATGACTTCGGGTCGGAGATCGGTAGAACAATGTCGGTCGCGGTTGATACGGACAGCGGTCTGACGACCTCTGGTACGGGTTGTGAGATGGATCGGGGACCTTCGGGTCGAGGCGGATGCCGGATTTGTTTGATTGGAACAATGGGAGGTGGTACCTGCAAAGACATTTCAACGCTCAAGTCAGAATGGATCTGAGAAGTATAAGGTGTGTGGAGTGAATAACGTATCTGAAGGGGTCTGAGATTCCCCTTTATATAGGTGATGGTAATTATCTTATCTTATCTTATTAGGTTAAGATAAGTGAGGGATTTGAATTCGATTGTCAGTTAGGAATTCTAACGGGCCAATTTCAGACCTTTTAGAATGTCGAAATGGGTCGAATCCAGATATCTGAATTCGAAAAATACTCCAGATGCAAAATCCGTGACCCGAATCTATAACAGTTGTCAACGTCAGACCAAGTTTCATCCCTTTCCTTCTTTGCTTTCGTTTAAAACAAGATAAGGGCTAATTACTCTCTATATTAAATGGCGTATGGTTTAAATTAGCTACAAAATTAATTTCCGTAGGTATGTTGTGTCCAAGATACATACATATACAGGGGAGACACACGGACCCACATCACATTCAATCCAAATATCCAATATTTAAAAGGCACTATAGATTTAGTTTTTAGTATAACTTTTTCTTTTCTCAAATCTTCTATAAATACAAGGGCTAAATAAAGCTCGATAATTTATGTTATAATAGAATGCATCAAAGTTCTAAACATCGAGTCCGTTATTGATTCAGTAAAATTAGAAATTTAATAATAAATTAAGTTAAACTAAAATTTAACTGAATTGAATTAAATATAATAAAACATTTATATATAAAATATATATTTTAAAAAATTATATTTTTATTTTAAATTGATTAACCGCAAAAAATCGAATTAATTTATTGATTTTTAATCGATTTTTTTATTTTTAACTAATTTGTTTTTAACTAGTTCGTTGACAATTAATTTTTATTTTAAATCGAATTGATCTGACAGTCTATTTTTTATTAATCTAATAAAATTAACCGATTCAATCTACTTCTTGCAATAATAATATACATATAGTTTAATAAGATTATTCAAGAGAGTCCAACAACAACGCCAATGAATTATAGTTCAAATAGCATAATTTCTATTTTTTTATACTCATCTAAAAAATCGTCGGTTCGAATCTCCTTATCTTTTGTAATAATAATAAAAAAAGAGTCCAACAACAACCCTAACTATTAGGGATACATAATCACAACTTTTTCAATCCTAAATGTAGAGTAAAATTAGACAAAAAAATCAACATAGATTATATATGTGATTTTGCTAATAAATAATATAGAAATACTTATTAAAATATTGAAAAAAAATTTCATTCAATACACATACTAAAAATTAGAGGTGAGCACGGGTCGAGTTGGTTCAAGTTTAAGATTAAATTAGAATCGAACCAATTGAATTGTAATTAGTTCGGTTTGATTCGAATTTGTATTTTTTTATGTGTGTTTCCAAATCAAACCAAACCAATTAAAAATGGATTGGTTCGGTTTGAGTAATTGGGTACCCGATGAAATAGAAATTCATAAAAAAATATAAAAAATAACATTTTTATCTTAAAAATTCTGTAAGTACAATAAATATGTAACATTAATAGAAATAATCCAAACATGTTAAACACCAAATACATTAAAAACTGTTACGGACCCAACCTCTGGATCCCACACCTGGTGTGGCCCCCGAACCCGGCTCGGGTTCGGCCTACTTCGTCCTTCTAGAAGGCCCAAATCGGCCCCCTACAATCTCCAACCAATATTCGAATTCAAATATCTCCCTTATCTTAACCAAATAAGATAAGATAAAATAATCACCATTACCTATATAAAGGGGAGTCCCATGCCTCCTCAGGTACGTCACTCATTCCTCACACATATACCTCTCAGACCCATTCTGACTTAAGCTCAAAGTGTCTTTGCAGGTATCACCCCCATTGCTCCAGTCAGACGATCCGACCACCGTTCTTACCCGTAAGTCCCCGATCCATCTCACAACCTGTACTAGAGACATCTAGTACAAAAACTAAACACATTAAAATCCAAACGTATTAAACACTAAAGATATTAAAATCTAAATATATTAAAAAGTATATAAATTTTTTTAATTTTTATTTTTTTTATTTAATTAATATATAATTAGATCTGTGGATTAGTTCGGATTCTGCACTTTTAAAACTGTTACTCGAACTAATTGCTAAAGAGAGTTATTAATTTGGTTTGGGTTGAATCCGATTATCCGTTGATTCCAGAACTAATTTAATTAGTTCGATTTGGATTCGAACGAGTAATTGAGCATCCGCGATCCGTACTTACTCCTAATAAAAACTTGATGTATTTTAGATTTTGAAGAATAGATATTTTTACGGTTAGTCAAATCCACATATATATATATATATATATATATATATATATATATATATATATTAACTTCACGATGTTTCAGAAAGGATTTTTATAAATAAAAAATTTAAATATAATTTAATAATTTTATTAATATATCATCTAACGTTTATTTAAGTATATATGTTAACGAGTTAAGGAATTTTTTTAAAAAAATATTAGAATCAAATAAAGTACCATATAAATTTGAGTAAGTCAAAACTAAATGAGAAATAATTTTAGAAATTAAGCTTCGTTTATCTTAGAAATTAAGTAGCTATTTCAGAAACGAGTTCGTGCAAGACTGTTTACATCTGCAGCAAGAATTTGTTATATGTAAAAATTGTTGTGCTATACATAAAATTAAAATTTTTATATTATATCGATAAATTTAAGAAATTTTGTCTATATTATACTTGTGGTATATAGCTGGTCTTAAATTTGGATAAAAGAGGAGAATTGTGTTAGATCTTCGACAACCAATATAAAGATTTAGTCGGATCTTCATGACATGAATCAAAGACGTTATTGCGCTAAAATTAGGTCGTTGTCTGGAAGTAACACGCTGTATGGCTCGAGTACAGTGTCAAATGAGCAAGAGCCACTGCATCAGTGCCCGGATGTAGTATTAAATGAGTAAGGGTTCCCGCATTTTTCGTGAACGGATGAAGGTAAATAAGCTAGTTCACAAAGTAAAAGGTAAAGGTCGGAACGACAGAAGGTTGAGATTTGGGACATGGAACATAGGCATTCTAACAGAAAAATTCATGGAGGTGGTGGACACCATGACAAGGAGGAAGATTAACATTATGTGCCTACAAGAAACAAAATGGGTTGGTGCAAGGATTAGGGAGTTGGATATTTTCAGTTTCAGACTTTGGTATACAGGAAAGTTGACAAATAAAATGGAGTTAGTATTATTGTGGATAAGCAATGGAAGAAGGACATAGTGGATGTCAAGAGGGTGGGAGATCGGATCATCTCTATCAAACTTGTGGTGCAGAGAGGTGCTTTTCATGTGATTAGCGCCTATGCACCACAAGTGGGTTCGGACGAACAATACAAGATAAGGTTTTGGGAGGATCTAGAGAATTTGGTCTAAGACATACCTTTGAGAGATAAAATTTTCTTAGGAGGAGATTTAAATGGCCATGTTGGAAGAGAAGTGACTGGGTATGGAAGTATTCTCGGAGGCCATGGTTTCGGGGTAATCAATGCCGAGGGTAGGACTATTTTGGACTTTTCTCAACCTTTGACCTTCTCATCACAAATACATGTTTTAAAAAGAGAGACGAATATCTTATAACCTATAAGAGTGGCATGACAAGTTTTCAAATCGACTTCTTCTTGTTGAGGAGAGTCAACCGAAAATTTTGCATTAATTGTAAAATTATCCCGGAAGAGATTTTAACAACACAACATAAGATGCTCGTCATAAATTTTCCCGCGTTGAGCAAAAGTTGAGAAAAAGACATCATACAAAGAATCCAAAGATGAGGTGGTGGCGGATGAAAGGTGAAGAACAAAGAAGCTTTCTAAGACGGGTAGGAGAACAGGTAAATTGGGATGGAAATGAAAGCACGAAAGAGATGTGGAGGAAAATGGCAGAAGTTATTAGAAGAACAGCAAAAGAAAGTTTTGGTGAATCTAAAGGGATAGGACCAAGAGACAAGGAGTCCCGCTGGTGGAATGCGAGTGTACAAGAAAAGATAAAGATAAAAAGGGAGTGCTTTAAAGAGTGGTCTTTATGCCGTAATGCATATAATTGGCAAAAATATAAGGCGGCTAAGAAAGAGAAAAAAGTGGATGTAAGTGAAACAAGAACAAGAGCATATGAGGGTCTCTACCAGTTTTTGGGCACGAAAGAAGGAGAAAAAAGGTATATATAGAATCGTAAAGAGCTGTGAAAGAAGAACAAGAAATTTGGATCAGGTTAAGTGCATAAAGGATAAGGATGGATATAGGGTGGCAAACGGGTCTAAACCCGTCGGGTTGACCCGCGTAACTCGCCAAAAAAAGGCGGGTCGGGGTGAAAATTTGGGACCGCTAAATAACAAAAGCTCGCCTAACCTGCACCGCTTAAACTGTGGGCTTTGGCAGGGTAGGGCGGGCTTCTCCAGCGGATTTAGTGTTTTTTTGGCAAGGGGTATTTTTGTAATTTTTGCCCAAAATCCAACTTTCCCTAACCTAACTTACAAGAAAATGGAAATAAAAATTGAGTGTTTTGGATTATATTTATTTTGCTTTGGAGATAATATTTATAAATATATTTTGGATTATGTTTATTTTGCTTTGGAGACAATATTTATAATTATGTTTTGGATGAAAACTTGGTTTATAATTATGTTTATTAGATATTTATAATTACAAAGGCTTTAATGTTTGTAAATATAAAAATTATAATTTTTTTAAACCTTTAGAAATTATAAATTTATTAAAATAATTATGAAATTATACATATTATTTAATAGTTAATAGTAAAAAAAAGAAGAGATTTGACGGACTTAGCCTGCCAACCCGCCAGCCCACAGTTAGGCGGGGCGGGTGGGATTTTAGGACTGCCTCACTAGGTGGGGGTGGCCAGCCCGCCTTTATCGGACTTTCGGCAGGGCGAGGCGGGTTTTTCCACTTGCCACCCCTAGATGGAGAGGTGCTGGCTCAAGAGGAGAAGATTAATGAAATGTGAAAGAGCTACTTCTACGAGTTGTTTATTGGAGGACATAAGACTCTTTCGAGTCTTGGTTGGTTATGCACAAGGAAAGAAGATTAAAACTTTGACTACTATCGAAGGATTCGAGACTGCGAGGTAAAAGAGGCTCTAAAGTAGATGAAAAATGGCAGGGTAATAGGACCTGATAACATCTCGATTGAGGTTTGGAAGGGCCTTGGAGGAAAAGGTATCCATTAGTTAACCAAGATTTTTAATGAGATTTTAAGGTCAAAGAAGATGCATGATGAGTGGAGAAAGAGCACCTTGGTACCTATCTACAAGAATAAGGAAGATATACAAAGTTGTGAAAACTACAGAGGGATCAAGCTCATGAGTCATACCATGAAATTATGGGAAAGGGTGATAGAATGAAGGTTGAAAAAAGATACACAAGTAACAGAGAACCAATTTGGATTTATGCCATGCAGATCCACCACCGAAGCAATATACTTGTTAAAAAGGATGATGGAGAGGTATCATAGTAATAAAAATGATCTATATATAGTGTTTATTGATTTGGAAAAAGCATACGATAGGGTGCCTAGGGAGGTCTTATAGAAGGTTTTAGAAAAGAAGAGAGTAAAAATCGCATATATTCGTGCAATTAAAGACATGTATGATGGAGTCACAACTAGTGTGAAGACTCAAAGTGGTGTGACAGAGGAAGTACTCACAAAGCACATCCAAGAGCCTGTGCCATGGTGCATGCTTTTTGTCGATGATATCGTTCTTATGGGAGAGTCAAGGGAAGACCTAAATAAGAATAAGAAGTTGGACTTATCGAGAGAAGCTCTAGAAGTAGTCTGCGCATAAGCCGTAGCAAGACGGAATATATAGAATGTAAGTTTGGTTTGAGAAGGAAAAACCCTAGTATAGAGGTGAATATTGGAGAAAACACCCTACGAAAAGTTAAAAGTTTTAAGTATCTTGGGTGCATCATAAAGGATAATGGAGAGAGTGAACGGAATGTAAATCATAGAATCCAAACAGGTTGGTCAAAATGGCAGAGTGCATCTGGTTTTATGTGTGACAAAAAGTGTTTTTAAAACTTAAAGGTAAATTCTATCGCACTGCTATAAGACTGGCTATGCTTTATGGTACAGAGTGTTGGGCGGCCGAAAGAGAGCACGAACATAAGCTAAGTGTGACAGAGATGAAGATGTTAAAATGGATGAGTGGTCATACACGATTGGATAAAATAAGGAACGAAGATATAAGAAAGAGAATTGGAGTAGCACACATTGTGGAAAAGATGGTAGAATTGCATCTCAGGTGGTTTGCACATGTGAGAAGAAGACCGACAGAACACCCAACCAGGAGAGTGGATGAGATGGAAGATGAACAAGAAGTGAAAGGCAGAAAAAGACCTAAGAAGACCATCTATGAAGTGGTCAAACGAGATATATATGTAAACGATCTTTTTGTAGATATGATACATAACAGAGTTCAATGACATCGTTTGATTTATATAGCCAATCCCACCTAATAGAACAAAATTTATTATTGTTGTTGTATATCGATAAATTTATGAGATATGTGAAAATTTTTATGATACATACAAAATTTTTTGTACTATATTAATAAATTTTATATTAAATTAACAAAAATTTATATACGATAAAAATGCAGATAAAACAAACGTGTATTTTTTTTTTGAGTTTGTGCCAATTTAATTATAAAAAATATTTATACTCGTAATATCATCGATATAATAATACATAGAATGATAAAAAGGTAATTTATTATATAATTTTAAAAAGACACCCAAACACTTGACATTTATTTTTAGAGACCAAAATACACGAAGTTTATTATTATTATATATAAATCGGAAGCAATAAGTCAAACACTAAAACAACGAGTAAACTTCAAGTAACCAAAATAAAAAATATTATTCGTATCCTACAATTAATAATTAATTTTAATAATTAATTTTAGTGTACATATAATATAATTTAACAAAAATTATCTTTAATAACAAATTTGTAGTAATAATAACATAATAATCATACAAGTTAATTAGCTAATATATAATAATTAAAAAAATTGACTTCCTATCGTTACTCAATTAATTAACATCTTTCACTGTTTGAGAGATATGAACCAACGCATGTCGATGAAATATTTTTCAAGGATTAGTGTAAATAGTCATGCTTCTGTAATGTTTAGGACCAAATTTTTTAGGTATTGTGTATCATTTTTCCGTTTTTTTCTTTTTTTATTATAGAATGTTTATAAATTTTAAGTCTTACAAGTATTTTGTTTTTTCCTTTTTCTTATAATCTGATCTCATCCTATTTGCATCGCCAAGTAAGCTTGCACAATAATTAATAAAAAAGACTAAGATTTCATTTTGTGAATTTGTTAATTACTGAAAATATTTTATTTATAGCAATTAATTTTAGTATATGAATATTATATATAAATAATAAGGATTTTAATTTTTTTTTTTAAATTTTAGAAACAAAAAATAGGTTGCTACTTCTAAAAAATGAGTATACTATAATTAGAAAAAACAACTTAAGGTTTTAATTAGCAGAAATAATAATGACAATTAAAAATAAATATTATAATTTTAAAATTATTTTTAATAATTATATAAATTACAAAAAAAATAGTTGTTAAAAATGATATATTTTTTGCGGTTATAAAAGGGATATTACTGGCGTAGGTATGATTGTCGATAAAATTTTTTAGTGATAAAATATAAGACGAATCATGTCTAATTATTACAAATATATTAATGGTTTTTTTTTAAATTAAAAGAGGGCCTCGAATAGACAACTTTTAGTTAAATTAAAAAAATTATACTATCTAAACTATAGATCGTTAATTATTAATGACTATTTTTATTAACGATACAAACAGAATAAATATCTACTAAAAATGTCTTTTCTAATAATTGTACCAACTAATAAAATGAAGCATAATTAACTAACTCAATATATATATATATATATATATATATATATATATATATATATATATATATATATATATATATATAAGAACAATGAAATAGAGGGATTAAAATATTAAACCAACATGCATAAATGCAAAATACAATGGATGGTTCAATAAATACGTCATATTTTCATAATGTAATAATATGAAAATCCATATAAAAAAAGATCAGCCTCAGAAAGAAAACGGTGGGCGCTGTGTTGAATTATGCAGTGTTATACCAGTCTGATGACTCATCTTTTTCTCTCTTATTATTATTGGGGTTAGGGGTAGGGGCAACGGCAGGGATTTTTTATTTTTAAATTAGTTAAATATTTTATTTAGTGAAATGTACAGCGCTTAAAACCTTTATCATTTTAAATATAAAGAATAGAAGATAAATAGCACTTTTTAATTTTGATAGGGAGAGAAGATTGGAGTAAGACGCGTATATAGAGTGTATGCGTGTTTTATCTAAGTATGGTGTCAAGGAGGAAAAAATCAGATGGTGAAAATTGAAGCTGTCTTATTGGACAGTCCGATTTAAGAGTGACAAAACGTACGGTTCATGTTGTGTCATTCCCGCCATGTGTTGCGTATGAGTTGCTCTCTACGACCCACACCCACCCTCCGAAATCACTTTCTCTATCAACCCGGTAGCCCCATTCTCTCTTTTTCTTTGTTTAGCAACTTCTTTTTTCTCTATATTTATGAAAAAAATTATAATGTTATAGAAACAAAAATATAAAGAAAAAAGACAAATAGGTTTCTAACTTTTTAAACTTTTGATAAATACATTCTTGACAAAATTTAAATACAAAAAAGTCCCTGACTTTAACAAACGAAGGACAATTTAGTTCTTCTATCTATTTGCCTCTCATACATCTAACGGAACTGGCTGACGTGGCTAAAACGGTGTCCAGGTATCCGTTACGGTGCCACGTTGGAAAGGGAAAAAAGTTCGAAGGACAAATAAGTCATTGATGTCATTTTACAAATAAAGTTCGAAAGACAAATAGGTCTTTGAGAATTTTTTTTTCAAAATTAATAAACTCATTTCCTAAATTCTCTCATCTACCTCTCTCCATTTTTATATTTCTCTCTACTATTTTTACTTTATATATAATTATATTTTATATTAGTAATTTAACAAACCAAAATATATCATTCGATATTTTTTTATAATTAAAATATTTTAAATGTAAAATTATACACATTAAATTATTTTAAATTTTAGATAACGAATGTTAAAATTAATTACTAATAAAAAATTAGACTTTTCATATAAAAATAATAACTAAAAATCTTATTATTTAATTTTTTATCTGCAGATATCTTGGTCTTCTTAGTCAGAAACTTTTGTCAACTTACGACTTCTTTGTAAAAGTAGTTTGATTTTATAAATCTTTTGTGTCATGCATAATTTATACTGTTAGAACAAAGTGAACTATAATTTAAAAAAAATATTCTCGTAATGTTATTATGCATAAAAATACTAGTTCTAATATAATACACAAATGCACTAATGCTAACTTAATACATGAATGATGCACAAATGAACTAATGCTAACTTGATGCATAAATGAACTGAAGCTAACTAATGGCACTGGTATGATAAAAACTGAACTAATGCAATTTAACAAATTCTAATATAATACACAAATGCACTAAAACTAAACTAATGCAATTTAAGAAAAAGAGTAGAAACATAACAGGCCCAATTTCTACAATTTTAATACAAATAATTTAAATTGTAGAATAAAACAAGTTAACTAGATTTCAAAATACAAGCATAATTTTATCAGAAATTATTTTTAATATGGAAAGAAAATTGGTGTTTTGGTTGAATATTGACATTTGAAGTGTATTACAGTATTGTAGAAATTATTCAACACGCCCCCACGTGTTGGCTAAGATGCTGCCACGTGTTCAACACGCCCCCACGTGTTGGTCAGAATGATGCCACGTGTTCACCATGCCCCCACGTGTTGCACCACAACCCCCACGTGTTGACTTCCCACAAAAAAAAATTCACACATCTATAATTACACCACATTCTCCCATTTTCAACAAAAACACCAATATTTTTTTCATACAAAAAAAACTAGCCTAATTTTATAAACTAAATTCTCATAATAGAAGCATAATAGAAGTATAATGAAAAAAAAATTCTCAAGGACCTATTTGTCCTTCGAACTTTATTTGTAAAATGACGTCAAGGACTTCTTTGTCCTTCGAACTTTTTTCCCCTTCCAACGTGGCACCGTAACGGACACCTGTACACCGTTTCAGCCACGTCAGCCAGTTCCGTTAGGTGTATGAGAGGCAAATAGACGGAAGGACTAAATTTTCTTCCATTTGTTAAAGTCAGGGACTTTTTTGTATTTAAATTTTGTCAGGGATGTATTTGTCAAAAGTTTGAAAAGTCAGGGACCTATCTATCTTTTTTCCAAAATATAAAGATGTTGATCGTCTTGAACTTCATATTGTTAAATATCTCTGCCATCTTGATTATATAAGTTTATTTTTTAAATTTTTTATATTTTAGAATTATAATTATTATTCTTAGAAATTTAATTATTATTACTGTTGTTAGAAAATGAATTTAGGAATATATATGTGACAGAATTATTATTATTGATAGAAATTTAAAAATATATACTTAAATAATAGTTAGAAATATATATATATATATATATATATATATATATATATATATATATATATGTTTAGATGTAGTTAGAGAATATTTTAATCAATAATAATATTTGAGTTAGACTAATGTGATAGATTAATAAAAAATACAGGTTTAAAAATTTATATAATAATTTTAAAAATTATAATTTTAGAAATTATAATAATTTTTTGTAATAATGTTAGGAATTTTGATTAATAATTAGGTTTGGTAAGATATAATATATCTGTTTTTTGGTAATAATTATTTGTTTATTATTAGCTTTTTAATTGACATAAATATGTTATTATAGTTGAGATTTTAATAATAAAGTGGAACAGTTAAGTAAGAGTTGAAATTATCTATTAGTTATTATTATTAATAGTATGTTAGAAATTGTAGTTAGTGATATAGGAATTATTATCCGGTAGTTAGTGATATAGAAATAATTTGTAGGATTATTAATTAAATTTAGAAGTTAAATTATTATTATTTGAGAATTCAGTAAACTGAATTTAGTAAAATTATTTGTTTTAATTAGATTTAGTAAAATTATCTATGATAGTTGTGTGATTTCAATTAATATGTCTTGTTTAGTTAATTGTAAAAGTCTTTTAATAATAATAGTTAATTAATTGATAGGTTAGTCATAAATGATATTTACTAAATTAGCTAATTAACAAAAATTTTAACATAAGTTTAATAAATTAGTTGCTCTAGTTAAAAAATTATTATCTTTTAGTAGTAAATTAGTAATTGTTAATGATTTGATTAATAATTTGTTATGCTTTTATAAAGTTCACGGTATTTGACATGTGATCATCCATTGCCTCTGAATCGGTACAATGATGTTAGAATTTGGTTGAATTAGTCTCACATTGCTTAGGATAGCAAATGGAGTGGGTGGCCTAGGCTGTAAATATGAGGCTAAGTTCTCTATATTTTTTGCACCAGTCGGAAACACTTAAAGCTTGTATCTGACTTTTCTTTTCCTCTATACCTTTTGATTAGAGAGTGTTGTGAGGTGTAGTTAAATATTTACTTTGAGAGTGTGGGTGTACTGGAGTGCCGGTGTTAGAGAGAAAGAAGTCTATGTGTTGTAACAATTTTCACATATTGATATTCTCTGGTTGTCATTTGGCAACGCTCGTGGTTTTTTCTCCAGTAATTGGAGTTTTCACATTAAATTCTTGTATTGTGATTGTGTCTATTTTATTTCTCTGTGAAAGGTATTTTCTCAAGGGGGAATGGTGTATTATTCCCAACAAGTGGTATCAGAGCTTCGGTTCGGTGAGATTTATTCTTAGTATGCTCCGTGGTTGCAGCCTAGTTTGACCTTCCACATCAGAAAAGAATTTTGTCCTGTAGCTTGAGGTTGATCTTTGGTTGCTGTTGTTATTGCTGAAAGGCAGTGTGACACTGTGAGAGTGTAGTTTGAAAAGGTTCTGGCTAAGGAAAGACCTGGTATTTAAGTGTGTCCATTGTGACCCACTTCTTTTTCTTGGGGACCCTTTCTAGTGTACGGTCTACAGTTGAGTTATACTATTCCAGTATACGGTTGCAACAATGTCAGGATATTCAAGTGTTGTGAAGCTTGAAATAGAGAAATTTGATGGAAGAATCAATTTTGGCTTGTGGAAAATACAAGTCAAGGATGTGTTGATACAATCAGGTTTGCACAAGGCGTTGAAGGAGAAGATCTCTGGTATGAAGGATGAAGAATGGGAGGAACTAGATTTGAGAGCTGCAAGTGCTATTCGTCTGTGTTTGGCTAAGAATGTTCTTGCAAATGTGCAAGGAATGAAAATAGCCAAGGAACTTTGGGATAAACTCGAAGGGTTATATCAGGCAAAGGGCATCTCAAATCGGTTGTTATTGAAGGAGCAGTTCCATAATCTACGCATGGATCACAATGTGAAAATCTCTGACCATCTTAGTGCTATCAATGGTATTGTCTCTAAATTAAAGGCAATTGGAGTGAAAATTGATGATGAAGATAAGGCACTGAGGCTCATATTGTCTCTTCCTTCTTCCTATGAGTATATCAAATCTATTTTAATGTATAGGAAGGAAACTCTGAATTTTGAAGAAGTTGCCAGTAAGCTCATTGCTGAAGAAAGAAGAATGAAAATGAGGGTAGCACTTCATCAGATTTGGCGCTTGTAGCTAGAGGTGACAATTATGGAAAAGGAAATCGTGAAAGGAGTGTAACTTGCTGGAAATGTGGAAAGCCTGGGCATGTAAAGAGAAATTGTCCAGGTAATGCAGTTTCAGAAAAAGGCTCTCAATCTGATACTTGCAATATTGCTCTCTCTATGAGAGAAGATGATGTTCTCTAGAAGACAAGAAGTATCCTCATGGTATTACCGCACTGCCATGGATAAGGATAAGTTGTGGCAATCGGGTCCACAATTGCACACGGGCATTGGTTGGCGTTGAGATGCAAGGTGTGTGGCGGAGGTATGTCGATGGCTGAAGAACTTCCAGGAAAAGCCAATTTAGAAGTTGCACCATGAATTTTCAGCAAGGTTTCGATCTGTACCAAGGCGAAATGCTTGGAGTGGTCTAATTCCAAGTGAGTATACTTTCATGGTGGAGTATGATAGTTCTCTGAACTATGATTGTCGGTATAGACAATGGCAACAAAGAATTGTCGGTGTTGACTATGGAAGCTGAAGATGTGTGACTATTTCAATCAAGGTGGAGATTGTTAGAATTTGGTTGAATTAGTCCCACATTGCTTAGGATAGCAAATGGAATGGGTAGCCTAGGCTATAAATATGAGGCTAAGTTCTCCATATTTTTTACATTAGTTAGAAACACTTAAAGCTTGTATCTGTCTTTTCTTTTCCTCTATACCTTTTGATTAGAGAGTATTGTGAGGTGTAGTTAAATATTTGCTTTGAGAGTGTGGTGTACTGGGGTGCCGATGTTAGAGAGAAAGAAGTCTATGTGTTGTAACAATTTTCACATAGTAATATTCTCTGGTTGTCATTTGGCAACGGCCGTGGTTTTTTCTCCAGTAATTAGAGTTTTCACGTTAAATTCTTGTGTTGTGATTGTGTCTATTTTATTTCTCTATGAAAGGTATTTTCTCAAGGGGGAATGGTGTATTATTCCCAACAAATGATAAGGTGTAGAAGCTTTTACGATTTACTGATTTTTATCATGTTTTTCAGTTTGAAATAGTTCAATGTCAGAAAGCTCTAGTAAATGCTCTAGTCAAAAGGTGGCACCCAAACACACATACCTTTCACCTTCTGATTGGTGAATATGCTGTGACACTGAAAGATGTAGTTGTTATTCTTGATCTTCCGACAGACGGTCTTCCAGTCATAAAAATTTATACCACGACGACAGTCGTACCATAAATATTTAATAAGTAAAATTAAAATTAAAATCTATCTAAAACTTATAAATCAATCATATCAAAAATTTAATACTAACTTAAATAATATTCATATATCGAAGCAATATTTATAATATTAATTTATATTTTAATATTAATACAAAAAATCATTTAAACACATAAAACAAAAGTTAATTAAGTATATTTTCACATGCCACGTACTTGTATTCATATATTCAGAAAATTTCGGAGTATGCATAGCTTTCAAATTCTAAACTCGCATGAAAGATGGCTCCTCAAATAGATGTTCGTTTACCAATGCATTTGTCACGTCTATCACATTTGCCTCCATAGTGCCATCACCTTGATTTTCATCTCCCTCTGGATCAACAACTTCGTAATTGCTTTTGAACTCCTCCTCACTGTCACTATTGTAATCTTCCTGTTCAATATTTCAGTCGACTTCAGATTGTTCGAATTCAATGTACAACTCGATGAATGAGATCTGAGTGCGACTTTCAATATACATTGAAAACATCTCTTGCATACTCGCTTCGTCAGTTATATATTTGGTTTGAAATTGAACGAATTCACCAAATGCCGGTATGGATATCTGTATAAAATACATGATATTTTCCTTGACATCTCAGAATCTATCTTCTAACAAATGACACCTTTAAGCTCTTCAAATGAGATTGTGAATGAAATAACAACATCAAATGGATTTTCACAAGTAAATTTTACTCCTTCAAATGTTTGTAACAAAATTTGACCAAAATAATATATTTTTAATAGGACTCTATCATACATTTCTCTCACTCGCATAAATAGGAACTTCACTAACAAATTTTTTTAGTTCATACGAAAGAAGAGAGATACAGGAGCTGAGGGAAGAAGAAGAACAAGCAGAACAAGAAGAACAAGAAAAGGAGATTTAAGAAGTGGTTTACAAGTTACACACACACTTATATATATAAATCAGACCCAGCGATTAGTTATGTCTGATTTAAAATATATATATATAATAATCAACTCGGACCGTCCGATTTGATTTTCGCAGAATAAAAAAAATTACATCAACATAGAAATTGGACGATCCAATTTCCTAATCCAAAATTCAAATTCTCGTTTTCACACAAATCGGAGCGCCCAATTTGTGGTCAAATTTTTTAAACAACGAAATCGAATGATCTAAATTCTTCCTTCATTGTTTCAGCTAAAAGCTGTCCCACACCAATGTTTAGCACCCATATTCTCCATATCCATACACAACACACAAACTCTTGGCATATCGAAAAATTGAGCCTATAAATAAGCACGATGTATCTAAGATGTGTAATACCTTAAAAAAATTATTTCGGTACATTCGAGATATACACAAAAAAAAATTAATTTAATATACTCAAGATAAATGTATTCATTTTATTTTATCTAATTTTATTTAAATAATTTAAAATTTAAAAATTACAAAATTTTAAATTTAAAATTTGAATAAACATAATTAAAATTAACAAACTTAATTTAATTCAATACAAATAAACATACTCGTATTATTGTAATCATATAATTAATTAAGAATTTTGTATGACTAATTTTTAAAAATTTGTAATTATAAATATAATAAGACGAGTATATTTATTTGTATTGGATTGAATTAAATTATTAATTTAAATTATATTTATGTTAGAGAATAATTAGAATTAATTTAAATAAATTAGTATCATTTATATTTATATAACATATCTGTATATTAATGATAGGATTCTATGTTTTTATTACGTACTCTGATTCTTCTAGCACCTATATATACCTCTTGTACATTGTATTTTTATACACAACGTGAATATATAATACACTCTTTCAAATTACTCTCTTGTTTCAAACATGGTATCAAGAACATATATTTTTTTTTCCATGTAAATTTGTTTATAGCCCATTTCTTTCTTCTCCTCCAGCAGTGTTCTTTAGCCTCGTTTTTTGATCCTCTCCCCACGCTTTGGTTTGTTACATCCGTCACCACCATGTTCTTCTCGTCGTCGTGATTCCAACGCATTCAGATTTTCCGTCATCCGCCGCCAGACGCGCCGCCGCAAGATGCTGCCACGACCAGTATTTTTCTCCTTCTAGGTTCATCTTGTGCTGTCGGATTGGGCTCCGCGATCAACGGCCCAATGCTCTCTACGTGTTGCCCGCCATTTGCTCTACGTTGACCCGGCATCCCGCACCTAGACCCAACCCAGTCCGACTGTTAACCCGCATTCCAGCTCACTCGCGAGCGTGTCCTCCCCCTCCACTCAGACGTCGCCATGTGGCATCTATCTGCTGACATGGATGTTGACGTGGAGCTGATGTGGCAGATAGTGGGATCTTCTCTAAGATTTTTTGGTGAGCTCTTTCTGATTCTGCACTCCGATTTCTAATATTCTGCTCCAAAATTGCAGTTTTCTCTCCTTTTTTTGATCTCTGTGTCTACAATTACAAAAAAGTCAGATGCTTTTGCTGTCACAGACAGAAATGGTAAATTCTGTCAAAACTTTTACTATTTAGGACACCTCTTCTCCGATTGTCCTTCTGTTTAATGTCGCATATGCTACCAAAAAGGTCACATTAGCTACCGTTGTTCACAGCTGTTCTGCCATTGTTGCAAGCTCTCAGGACATTTAATTACTACCTGTCCTACTCGTCCACCACGTCTTGATTAACTCAAGTATCATTCTCGTCCCAACTTCTCCAAGATTGTGCCTGCTTCTACTATTGCTGCTACTACTGAATCTACCACCTCTGCTCCTCTCAACACGTCTTCTGTCTCTCTATCTGATATTACGTTTCTTCTTCAGCATCTTCTTTCCCTTTCTGATAATACTCCTGCTACTTTTTTGACTCCTCCAGATAATTCTAAATGGTATTTTGATTCTGATTACTTTAATCACATGTCTCCTTTGCGTCATATTTTCTCGTCTTTGTCTACCATTACAAATGCACCTTTTGTCAATACTACTGATGGTTCCCTCTTGCACGCGACACACAAGGGTCCTATTTCTCAGTAAACTCTCACTCTCCCTGATACTTATTATATTCTCACATTGAACTTTAATCTTCTATCTGTTGCTCAACTTGTTGACCTCGATTTTGATGTTAATTTCTCCATTTCAGGTTGTCGTGCACAGGATCGTTAGACGAGACAAATAATTGAGACTGGGCGTAAGATCGGAAATTTGTTTGAACTTGAAAATATTTATTTTCCTCTTGAGACAAATTTCTGTGCTACTTCTTCTCCATCTACCTTTCACTTGTGGCATCACCGTCTTACCCGCAGCTGCTTTGGAAAATTGCGTCCTCTTGTTTCTCAAGGTGTTTTGGGTCAGGTTAATACTGAGTCTTTTGATTGCATTTCTTGTCAAACTGCCAAACAACCTACTTTATCTTTTTCCAACAATTCATCTCTTGCTTGCTCCCCTTTTGATCTTATCCACTCTGATGTTTAGGGCTGCGCTCCTACCACTTCTATGGGAGGGGCTCAGTATTTTGTCATTTTCAATAGTGATTATTCCCGTTTTACTTGGGTTCATTTGATGGCGAATCGCCATGAGTTACCTCAAATTTATATTAGGGATAAGTACTTTTTTCGTCCCCAAGGTCTGGGGTCGAAATCAAAATCGTCCCCAACCTTTTTTTCTTATTAAAATCATCCCCAACATTCAAAAACACTTTAAAATCATCCTTTTCTGAATTTTTGGACCAAAATACCCTCATCATCATCATTCTCCTCTTCACCTTCCTCACCCCACCACCTCCATTGCCACCACCACCACCACCACCACCACCACCACCACCACCACAGACACAAACACAAACACCACTCCCTCACCCCACTCTGGTAACCACCCCCACCCCTCACCCACTCCCTCACCGTAACCCTCCACCCCCTCACCCCCACCCCTCACCGCCTCCCCCTCACCCCCTCATTGTAACCCCCCCATCCCTCACTGCCTCCCCCCTCACCCACTCCCTCACCCCCTCACTGTAACCCTCCATCCCCTCACCCCTACCACTCACCGCCTCCCCCTCACCCACTCCCTCACCCCCTCACTATAACCCTCCATCCCCTCACCCCCTACCCATCACCGCCTCCCCCTCACTGTAACCCCCACCCCTCTACCCCCTCACCCCCAAAACCCCTCACCCATTCCCTCACCCCCTCACTGTAACACCGTAACCCCCACCCCCTTCCTCATGCCCCTCTCTTCATGGTCATCATCATCATCATCAACAGAAAATTCAAACAACATGCACAACAAATTTTACAAAAAATTCAGTCCACAGATTCAATAAATTCAGTTCACAGAAGAAGAAGAAAAAGAAGAAGAAGAAGCGGTGGTGCGGTGGTGCGGCCAAATGAAGAGGAAGAAGAAGATGGTCATGCGGTGGTGCGGTGTGGTGCGACAGGAGGGTTGGACGTGGAGCGGCGGCGGGTTGGACGCAGGGGCGGTGGCGGGTTGGACGCAGGGGCCGCAGCGGTGCGGGGGTGAGGGGCGACGGTGAGGGGGGTGAGGGAGTGGGAACTGATGATGATGATGATGATGATGATGATGATTATGGGATGGGATGGGATGGGATGGGATGGGATTTGGGGGTGGGTGTAGGAGGAAGGGAAATTGGGGGTTTAGGGGGAGAGGCGAAGAGATGCTGATGGGTGTGGGTGGGGGTGGGGTTTTTTTTTAATTTTTATTAATAGTTAAGGGTAATTTGGTCCAAAAAAATAGAAAAGGACGATTTTATAACGTTTTGTAACATTGAGGATGATTTTAATAACAAAAAAAGGTCGAGGACGATTTTGATTTTGACTCCAGACCTTGGGGACGAAAAAAGTACTTATCCCTTTATATTACTTTTGCTACCATGATTAAAACTCAGTTTTCCAATGTTATTAAAGTTTTTTGACGCGATAATGCTATGGAATACTGTGACTCCAAACTTTTAAACTTTCTTGCAGAACAGGGTACTTTGTCTAAGTTTTCTTGCGCTGATACGTCTTAACAAAATGACCGAGCTGAATGCAAACACCGTCAAATTCTTGACTCTGTTTGTGTAATGCTTATTTCCTCTTTATGTCCTGAGCGTACTTGGGGTGAAACTGTTTTTACTGTTGTTCATATTATCAATAGACTTCCTTCTTCTGTCCTTGGTAACATTACTCTCTTTGAGCATCTTTATCATACCTCTCCAGATTACAGTTCTCTTCGAGTTTTTGGTTGTGTCTATTTTGTTCTTCTTCACCCTCACACACATAGTAAACTTGAACTTCGGGCTTGCATGTGTTGTTTCCTTGGTTATGGCACTGAACATAAGGGTTATCGTTCTTGGAATTCTCTCTCTAGACGTATTCGTATATCTCGTCATATTGTATTCTGGGAGCATCACATGTTTTCTAAGTTTTCCTTATTTGAGTCCATTCCTCCTACTCAGTCACAATTTGTCACTAACCCCAATGTTGATCTTTTTTCTAGTGATGATTCTACAGGTTCTATCTCAAGTAAACCTCTACAGTTTCCTGCTCTTCCACCTTCTCCATCTTTCGATGATTCCAGACTGGACGATGATCCTACTCCTACTGTCATGCTTCCTCCTTCCACTAGTTCTTCTAGGGTAAGAAATCCACCTCCTTATCTTCTTGATTATTATTGTTTTTCTACTATTCTTCATCTCCATAAACCTAAGTCATTCAAAGAAGCATCCACAAATCCATGTTGGTAGCAAGCAATGCATGAAGAAATTTAGGCACATGAAAAAGCACAGTTCTTGTCAACTTCTCGTACTACTTAGATGTTGATTGGGCTGGTGATCCCACTGATCGTCGTTCCACTACTGGTTATTGTATGTTTCTTGGCGACTCTCTCATTTCATGGCGAGCTAAGAAGTAAACGTTCACTGCCCGATCAAGCACAGAAGTTGAATACCTTGCTCTCGCTGTCACTACTACTGAGGTTGTCTCAATTCGTTGGCTTCTCGAAGACTTGGGTGCTCCTCAGTTGTCCCTGACTTATATTTTTTGTGACAACCGCAGTGCTATTCAGATTGCTCTATAATGATGTGTTTCATGAATGCACCAAACACGTTGAGATTGATTGTCACTTTGTTCGACAACATATCCTTATTAATGTTGTTTGTCTCATTGCTGTTGGAATATTGGATCAGATTGTTGATATCTTTATGAAGACTCATTATCCGACTCGTTCTCAGACTCTTGTATCCAAACTCAAGATGGTATTTTTAACTTCCACTTGACTTTGATGGGGGATGTTAGAGAATAATTGAATCAATTTAGATTAATTAGTATCATTTATATTTATATAACATATCTGTATATTAATTGTAGGATTCTATACTTTTATTATTCTAATTTTTCTAGCACCTATATATACCTTTTGTACATTGTACTTTTACACACAACTTGAATAATACACTTTTTTAAATTACTCTCTTGTTTCCAATAATTTAAATTAAAAAATTATAATTAAATTTTAAATCATTTAAATAAAATTAAATAAAATAAAAAAATAAAAATCAAATTAATACCATATAGATCGTAACATTATATTGATATACCAAGTCGGATTGATTTTGTACATGTCTGACATACCGCCTCAATATGGTAGGCTTTGAGCCGATGAATCATTGAATAAATTTAGTTCGTTAGACTTATTATTAAAATCACTTAGCATAACACTAAAAGATTTTGCGTATTTATATGATTATATCTGTTTTAATTTATTAAACAAATTTGACTGGACATAGTTATTAAAATCAATTAATAATAGTATTGAAAGAATTTTGTGTTTGTATCTGTTTTAATATTTAGATGAATTTTATAATTTAAGCACAATTTTAAAGTAGTAAAATTTGTGGTTTAGGGTTAATTTTGTTTATGTATTTTATTTTGGTGTGAGATTTTGTGTTTAACTCTAATCTATCTCTTCTTAAAAAATATATTATAAAATTAATCTTAAAAGAGATGAATGATAAATTAAATAACCTCACGAATAATTTAAAAATTATGACAAAAATTCTAAAGTTATACAAACAATTTTTCGATTTGATTGGAATTTTGGTGCAAACATTTAGTTTATTTAGAATTCTAGTGCATATAAAAAATTAGAGCAAAATTTGAGCTCTAATTTATTTTTTTATTTTTTTAAAATATTTGATCATTTACAAATAATAAAATAATATTTACTTGATGTTCATCAAATTTTAAAGATAAAATTATTTTATTTTTTTAATAATGTTTATAAAATATAACATTAAAATCTGATCTTTAATTTTTTTTTGAAAATATATATTTAATATATTATTTTTTGGTTATGTTTTAAAATATTTTGAGAACTTATTTATTATTCGTATATATCAAAATTATTTTTGTTAGCAATATAAAATTTCAGGTCCTATATTAATAATATATCTTGTAAAATAATTTTAAATTTAACTCTAATAAATAAAAAAATAAAGATTTAAATTCAGTAGTATATTTTAAGAAAATAAATTCAAATTTTACTGTAAGAGTTTTTTCGGTAAATTATTGATAAATAATCTAATAAATCATTCTTATCATTACGAGTGTCTTTTTAATAAACATTTAAGGAATATGACGATAAGAATAAAAATTAGTTAATATATTTTTATTTATAAAACTCTATTTTTTATATAATTTAAAATTGATAGTTATTGAATATTTAAATTTAAAATAAAAAATAATTTAAAAAAGTTAGTCGACATTAATGGGCCGAAAGAAAATTCTCTCCATAGTTGAACTATTATGATAATAAAGAATGTTAAAGGATTAGAAAAATGTATTATTTTTAGTCGGTAATTAATCAATAATATTAAAAAATATGGACTAAAAATATATTATTGAGTTACTAGACTAAAATTATTAAGTTAATGACTAAAAATACTAATAGGAAACAATAAATCGTCTTTCAACTTTTGTCCTATTATAATTGCTTATCACGCTCCAAAGACATGTCTTAATTTTGGTAGAATAATAACATTAATATGTAATGCTGGAATATTCACCACTGAAATAAGTGGCAGAATGGTAGATTTATGAGAAAGGTTCTCAGTCATAGTTGCTGTGGTCCGTAACTTACATGATAGCAACTGTTCACAAAGTCACAGGCATCCTCTCTTATACTCTTCAATTCTCTTCCCTTTCCTCTACTCTTTTCTCTTCTCTCTCTCTCTCTCCCTCTCCCCTCTTAATAATAAGAGCAGGAAAAAGTAACACAAACTTTAGCTTTGGCGTTAGTTAATCTCAAGCATCAAATATTTAATATCCTTTATTTATGTCAAGGTAGTTATATATAAAATGGCTTCACAAAGAGCATTCTTTATTTATTTATTTTGTTTGTTTGTTTGTTTAGTTTAATGATTTTCCATTACTATTCTTGGGTGCATGCTAATTCACTTTATTTCGAAATGTTCATTTCCGGATAAGTTTAGATTATGGGTTTTTTGTTTACTTTTGGATTAAAATAATAGTGCATGCATGTATCATGTATATTTATGTTTATGCCTAAGCTTTTTTAATTTTGATCATCTTCTTTTTTTTATTATTATTATCTTTCTGGGGTTCTATAAATTTTCTGGTGTATCTACCTGAAAAGAAATGCTAGCTTTGTCGCATAGTTTTCTTCTACTATATCCGTTTTCTCATTATTCAACAATAATTTTTGAGTGTTTTTTTATATTTTTTTAATTTTTCTGTAAGATCTTAATCAATCACCATGGTCTTTGTCTTATTGCTGTTCTGTTGAAACTAGAAAGTGTCATCAACATATGAGATCTTTACACACTACAATATGTTCTTCATTATTATCTGCTATAAGCTTCATAAGTATGCAATAGTGTTTCTACTATAGTTCCTTGAAACAATTGATCAGTTAACTTAATTTGCAGAAGGAATTGGATTTGGATGGTGGTTAAGAAGTGATATTGATCTGTCATCACTTTCTTCTTCTGTGGGGTGCGGCGAAACGATGCCAAGCAAGCTATGGTTTGCACTGTCAATGATTTACAACAATGGAAGGATTTCCCAAAGGGACTCAAGGTTCTTCTCCTTGAAGGAGACGCCACTTCCGCGGCCGAGATAAAACCAAAGCTTGAAGCCATGGACTATAATGGTAGCAACAGCTAGCCCTTTCTTTTGGGATCCCTTCTTTCTTATATTGTCTAGGCATGTCTAATACTAAATTCATCATTATACATTAGACTCTTTTTTGTTGCAAATATTCCCACTTTACCTTAATTAGATGGTTAAGGTTGGCCACCATTTCTAAGAAATCAAGAAACATGGCTTTATATAGTCCTAATATGGTTCTTTGGGAAACTTTGGTCTAAGATTTTAGATGCTCTGAAAAGAATATAAAATTCGATTGAATGCCTTCTTCTTCTTCTTCTTAAAATTTTCCATTTTGATAATTGAGCCCATTATGTTAATTTTCTTAGTAACTAAGACTCGAAATTTTCTGTGCAGTTTCTGCTTTCTGCGACGAGAATGAAGCCTTATCAGCGATCTCAAGTAGATCCGAAAGCTTCCACATTGCCATAGTGGAGGTAACAAACTTTCATTTATCACAACAAATTATAAATCATAATCGTTGTAATTGTGAAGTTCAAATAGGAAAGGAACATAAGAGAGGGATGCTGTCTTAATCTCTTTGTAACCACGTGCATTTCAATTATTATTGCAGGTGAGTATAAACAGCGGCCAAGGAGGTTTCAAATTTCTTGAGAATGCCAAGGATTTGCCAACCATTAGTAAGTAAAGAAACCAAAACTATTTTTCATGGCATAAGCACTCTGTTTTCAATGGCACTGACAAATGAATTAATTAGAAAAAATCATTTCCAAAGTAAGTAGATAAAAATCATTGCGAATTTTCCTTTTCAGTTTTCACCATCACTTTATGCAGGTCTAGGGAAATCGGGAAAATTGTAAGCTTTTGATTTTTGTGATTGTTGCTTGGATCTGTTTTTCATATGGTGAAAAATTCTTTTTCTCATTGAGCAGTGTCATAAAACCATTTCTCTCAAAAGCTTAATCTAACAAGAGGTCTTGCGCAAAAGCCTTGTCTAGGTTTGCGTGATTTTTTTTTGCATAGGCATTTTTTCTCCTTTTATTCTTTCTTTTGCGGTCAACAAAGGATCCAACTTTAGACTTTTAGGTCATAGAAGCTTTTCTCGCAAAAGTGATTTCATGACAAGAAGCTTTCACCAATTGATCAGTGTCTACAATGGAACATGACATTGGAAGACTGTTAATTTTCTAACCAATGATATTAACATCTTTTTGTGCAGTGACTTCAAACGATCATTGCCTGAGCACCATGATGAAATGCATAGCGGTAATATTTCGTTTAATATCCCTGATTATCCAAATATTCTTTTAGCAAAACAATTTTCTATTTCATTGGTTTGCCACTATTTTTTGCATTGCCGTAATCCATGCTTTTGGTTATCTTTTATTAATTCTAGACCAAATTTGATCTTCTCCATTCAAATTAGTGCTTCATAAAGTTAGCACATTTTCATGTCTGTTCTGCTTGTGATGCTCAACTCTTGACTCTTCGCTTCACTCTTCTCTTTAAGCTCGGTGCAGTTGAGTTCCTTCACAAACCTCTCTCCGAGGACAAGCTTCGAAATATATGGCAGCATGTGGTTCACAAGGTCTGTTAATATTTTGTAACACTACATTTCTCAGAGTAAATAGACAAAAATATATGTCTAAGAGTTTGGCGTATATTTTTGCCCACTTCAAATTCTTTCACATGTACTTTTGTTTTTGATTATTAGTATATAATATGAGCAAAGTGGTTTCTGATATGGTTGAAACTTGAGCAGGCATTCAATGCTAGTGCAAGTGTTATGTCCGAATCGCTAAAACCGGTCAAAGAATCTGTAGTATCCATGTTGCAGCTCCAAACAGACAATGAACAACAAGAAAGTACATATACTGATGATGATCCTGATCCTGGAAGCGATAAGTATCCGGCTCCATCGACCCCCCAATTGAATCAGGGATTGAGATTGATGGACGATGGCGATTGTCCAGAGCAGACTAATTGCTCAATAGAAAAGGAGAGTGGGGAACATGATGGAGAAGGAGAATCGAAATCCGTCGAAACTACATGTGAAAATTTGAATTCTGAAAGTAATAATCCTAATGAACCAATGAACACTGAAAAGACTTTGGTCAAGAATTTAGCGGAAGGTTCTAGAGATGGGAACCATGATAGTTCTGTTTATAAGCATACAAATGATAAGGTTCTTAGCAGCGATGATGGTAATACAAAATCTTCAAATAAAGTGGATTCATGCACGTTGAAAGCTCATCGGAAGAAGATGAAAGTAAGCTAATCTATGACTGTTTGGTCTTATTCAAATAATGTGTTAGATACATGGATATTACACATAGCTCTGCGTTCATGAAGTTGTTAAAAGAAATTTTGTGATGCAAAAGTTTCATATTCTTAACCAATCTTTATCTGGTTGTGTTAAAATACTCTGTCATATTGTTGAAACTAAAGACAATGCGGCAGCTTAGATCCACAAACAAATTATAATCAAACTCAAACATAGCATGGTTCTCAAACTTTTGAAATGTAATTTCTAAAGTTACGTTGCTCTATCACTTATGAGTTTGAATAAATACTTCAGCAAAAGTATATTTGTCGTTTATTGTTGTTTCTGCCATATTAAAAACTGTTTTGATGCTTGTTTCGCGTGTCAGATAGACTGGACACCCGAGCTGCACAAAAAATTTGTGAAAGCGGTGGAACAACTAGGCCTTGACCAAGCTATTCCATCTCGAATAATGGATCTAATGAAAGTGGAGGGACTGACAAGGCATAATGTTGCAAGCCATCTTCAGGTCTTGTGCTCATTCAAGTTTCAAGTTTTCTCTTCTTTTTCCCAAAACTGTATGCATGATGCAATGTCTTTGATGCGCTTGGATGAACATGTTGCATCACACCATCCTAATTACTGAATGGAGAAAGAGTTGATTAGCTTTTAAGATTCCAAGAAATTTGATTGTATCTTTGTTTTCTTTCATGACTCTAATCTTATACCAAATTAAACCAAGTGAATCATACATTGAGTATGACATAGTCAACAATTTTTTCCACCTTCTTTTAACAGAAATATAGAATGCATAAGAGACAAATATTGCCCAAGGAAGAAGGTAGGAAATGGCTAAATCAAAGGGATCAAATGCAAAGGAGCTATTGTCTTCAACAACGACCAATAATGGCGTTTCCACCACCGAATCATTCCAATCACACCCTTTCGCCAGCTCCTGTGTATCCAGTGTGGAGGCAATCCGGCGGCCAAGCAGCAGCTATGCCGGTTTGGGGCCCTCCTGGTTATCCTCTCTGGCATCCTACAGAAAGTTGGCACTGGAAGCCGCTTCCCGGGGTAATAACAATGTTGCTTAGAATTCAAGCTACCTTGTACTCTGGATTCTTATGTAGAAACTATGAACATGAATGCAATTCAATCTTACTAGGTAACCAAGAAGGGTCTAACCAACAGCAAGCCAACAAATATTTTTGAACTGCACTCCATACTAATTAATTGTCATTAATTAGTGATTATTTAAATTTTATTTTTTAAAAAATACATATTAATGATTATTAATTGCAGTTGTTTAAAGTTGGTTGGCTAGGAGTTGTTTACCTATACTTTTCCAATGCCATTTGACATGTTATGTGTTTATCTCTTGAAGTTGCAGATGCATGCGGATGCATGGGGATGCCCGGTTCTGCCACCTCCTCAGGCTCCTCTTCCTTGCTTTTCCTACCCTTTGGTGAGTACAGTTCATCTTTTCTAGTTATTCAAATTGTTTACAGTGTGAAGAAAGGCTAATACCGTCGCTTTCGTCAAACGCAGAATGTTCGCGGCATGCACCATACTAGTGCTGTGGATTACAAGTCTATCATGCCACAGAGTTCCCTTGATCTTCATCTGGTAATGCAAAATTCTTTCTCTTTCTCGGTTTCTTTCTTCTTGATCATAGTGAAAAATGGGAAGTCACAGTTTCTGAATTCTCGTTGGCCTAGACTTTAGTTGATGTACATGTTGTGATGAAACTCTCACTCTGCTTGAAACTCATTTAAGATTAATCTATTAGAAAAGGAAAAAGAAGAGTTGAGTGCTATACGCTTGATTGACAGAATGTGCAACACGGTTCATTAGTTCTTGGTACATTATATTCACGTTTAATACTAATCATGTATTTTACAACAATCATAGTTAAATTTCATTTATAATTGCCTATATAAAATACACAATTTTAATACATTGTAAAGAATTTTTATTTAGTTGGCCTAACAATGACTACTTCATATCACATACTATACATGATTATTATGATAACATCGTATTCAATGATAATGTAAAATAGTTAAATATGACATTATATGAAAATTAAATTCTTAACTAAATTGCTTGTAAAGTATGAATTTCCTAATGAAACATGCATTTATTGCTGAATCACATGATTTTCCAACTCTTAATCATTTTAAAATCGGAAATGGATCCTCTCAAAATTTTCTTTCGATTGATATTGTTAAAGGAAATTTTATACCATCAACATCTTCTTACATAATTTTTTTTCTCCTACTTAAAGAATATATGGTGAGAGATCATATTTCATCACAACAATTGAGAGAAAAATAAATTGAGAGGAACCATTTCCCCTAATATCCAACCATGAAATGCTCAGAAGTCCAATTCTAACTCATAAAAATGCGTTTCCATGCATATACACGCGCCGCAGGCCGAGGAGGTTGTTGACAAGGTAGTGAAAGAAGCAATAAGCAAGCCATGGCTACCATTACCCTTAGGCCTGAAGCCTCCTTCCACAGATAGTGTGCTGGCCGAGCTTTCGCGAAAAGGCATATCGACCATCCCTCCATGTAGCAAGGGGTCCTAATCCATGCTGCGCCATGTGACGGCGGCGGCTAGCCACTCTTAGCTGGAGCACTAATTCCTGATGCTGACCAACTCCACATGGATGGTCCATTTGTAATTAATTTTGGTTTTCTCAGCTATATCGGCTAGGAGTTGGACTTGATATGCAGTGGTAAATGTGGCACTTGGGGACCATTTTGTTTGTTTTTTCTGCCTTTTTCCCCGCTAATTTTATCCCCAAACCACTCTTGCTGAGGGCCTCTCCTATGCTACTACTGTTGAGTGTTTATGTCAGGCCATATTAATGTATATTATGTTGATGCACATGCAACAACAAAATAGACATTGTTCTTAATCTCTTAATCTTAGAGAGACATGATATTTGTACATCCAAAAGTAGGGTAGGGTGTCCGAGACACCTTATCGTCCAATAATCCAAAGATGAAAAATAAGTTTTATTAGGTGTTAAACAAAAAAGGGGGACCACATTGATCTTAGTAATGTTATCTTGAACATGTTTGTAGATATGTTTAGGTTTTAATGTATCTTGTCGGTTCATTATTATAAGAGACAATGCCCTAAATAGGTGTCTAAACACATAGGATTGAATAACATTTTTGTACTGAATTTCAAAGATGGTGACTATGCAAGCTTATATGTTCAAACATATATTTCTCATATGGAACATTTTTGATATTTCAGGTAAACATAAAAGGTAACATTACAGCTGCATTTTATTAGGTGAACATCAATGAACATGAACATACATAACAATTATTTATGTAAATCATTAATAATTTCAACAGAAAACAAGAGATTAGAAATAAATGCAAAGGGAAAAAATAATGTGCCACAAGTGTTTTCATTTTAATGCAATGGAGGACACCGTATAAGAGCAAGTTGAATGGTTATGAAAGTGGCCACGTATGTGTTGATGCTTTAATATTTGTACAAGAAATTGTGGTTGTAATTTGTAAATAATAGATGCTGACTCTCAAATTTTGTGAAGGGGAATGTGGTGGGGCTGCGTGGGTTGTGAAATATGAATGTGCTTACTTTGTTGGGAGCATCTCAAGTCTACTACTACCCATGAAAGGGATAGGCAGGATGAGTTGGTAGGTATTAAATTGGATTGTGGTCTATAATTTTATTAAATAAATAATTAAATTTTTATATTTTTTTTAATTAAATCGTTAAATATTTTATTTTTTAATTAGGTATCTATTAATTAATAGTAAACATTGAAAAAGACGTTTACAAGTTATGAATTTATTATTATACCCATTTCTTTCACTTTACACAAAATTATATTCGCTTGAACCTAATTCTCTTCACCTTTTTCCTTTTCTCATCTTCTATTTTCTTCTGAAATTTTGTTAACATACATGGATGCAAGCCAACTCTTTTCGAAAGTTTCGAGTTCAAGAAATTTCAATAAAAAAAGACATCTATATTTGTGTGGGGAGGCAAATGTTCTATCTTTTTCGACAGTAATAACAAACTCCTCAAATACTCAAAAAAAAAAAAAGATTATAAATGATTGATGATTAGATATGTAGTTGTATTTCTGTTGGAAGTTGATAAGGGGAGATAATGATATGGGGAATGTGGTATTGAAGGAGCTAGTAGTGTCTGACTGATGAAGAGAAACTTAGCATTTGTAATTGGTGGTGGCTGGCACCAACATGAGAGAAGAGAGTTGCATTGGATCTCAGCAAACTTGATCATGAGTTCCTCTCACCACTAATACTACTATTAGTCGTCTTAGCCACTTTGTTCCTCTCCCAATATTCATCATCATCTTCGTTGTTGGTGATGCCACCACCAAATCTCTTCTACTTCAACAACCGAGATCCGTACCACTTGTGCTTTGTCTCACTGTCTGAACAACCAATAGAACCACCCACCAATCTGTCCAAACCCACCGTCCCAAGATCCATAAAGTGAAGAATGAGTGGTTGAGTTGAGTTCTAGTCATGACACACTACGAAATAGAAAAGTGAGGGAGGGAAGGGTCTTTTGCACTATGAGAAAGACGAGGAAAAAGGGAGAGGGTTATTTTGTCATTTTGAAAAGAGAGATAATCACGTATTTTGTCATTTTGAAAAGAGAGATAATCACGTTTATGGATTTACTAATTACTCAGGTATCTTTAATTTGAGAACAGAATATTTTCTTAACTTAAATATTTTCTTAACTTATATATTTTTGTCACGATAGGAATTTAATTAAAAAATTAAAATAATTTAAAAATTAAAAGAAAAAAATATAGACATAATTATAAATTTAGTAAAATTATAATGATTAACAAAATAATTAAATTTTATTTTTATTCATTGTGATTATGATTTATGATTATATTTCAATTGTGAAAATATTTTATATACTCATTCTTTTAATAAGAAAAAAAATATTATCTGTTACGGATCTGGCCCACGGATCCCGGACCCGTGACCGAACCCAAACCCGACTCCTTGGGCCAACCCGTCTCGTCTTTCTAGAAGGACCTGGACCGGTCCTCTAGAAGCTCCTAACTAACTTTTGAATTCAAACGTCTCCCTTATCTTAGCCAGATAAGATAAGATAAGATAAACCACTATCACCTATAAATAGAGGACCCAGGTCCCTCCAGGTATTCATTCATTCCTCATACCTTACGCCTCTTAGATCTATTCTGACTTGAGCGTCGGAGTGTCTTTGCAGGTACCTCCCATCCTTTCCATCTGGATAGTCCAACATCCGACTTAACCCGCAGGTTCCCGATCCTCCTCCTAGATCGTATCAGAGACATTCTGTACATTGGCGCCGTCTGTGGGGACTTGCGACAGTCAAAACAGATGGAGGGTATCCTGGACGAAAATCCATCAAGCCAAGACGACTCCCGACCACGTCATCCGACCTCAGAGCAACAGGAGGTCACGAACCAAGCCCGGATAGCCAGCACCATCCACCGCACAAACGAGCACATGATTGCAGATCCACAACACCCCGAGAAAGCAAGGGACAAAGCAACGCAGATCATTCAGGATCTCTGCCTCCGAGTCCAGGAACTCGAAGGTAAACTGACCGACAAAAGAAAATACGCCAACGAACACGGAAGCCAGGCAACGTCCAGGCCACGATCCTACCGCGGAAGGTCGCCAACCCGGCAACACGATAGAAGAGACGGTCGTAGCACCTCACGCTACCACCGACACGAGAAATCGCCAGAACGGCGACACAGCAAAAAACACCACCGCAGCGCGTCCCACGATCTGAGCCGTCAGCACGATTCGGACGAAGACCCGAGACGACGACACACCAAACGCACAAGAAACGACCACATCATAATGGGAGCCACGCCCTTCACGGAAAGAATCTTGAGAGCAAAACTCCCCAGAGGCTTCGACAAACCCACCGACATGAAGTACGACGGAACTAAAGACCCTCAAGAACACCTAACGGCCTTCGAGGCCAGAATGAACTTGGAAGGAGCATCCGACGCGGTCCGATGCAGAGCCTTCCCAGTAACCCTTGCCGGACCAGCGATCAAATGGTTCAACGCCCTCCCAAACGGATCCATAACCGGCTTCCACGACATCACACGAAAATTCATGGCCCAATTCACAACCCGAATCACCAAGGCCAAACACCCCATCAGCTTGCTAGGGGTCACACAGAAGCAAGAAGAATCTACAAGAAAATACCTCGACCGCTTCAACGATGAATGCCTGACGGTCGACGGACTCACGGACTCCGTTGCAAGCCTCTGCCCAACTAACGGGCTCATGAATGAAGACTTTTGCAAACACCTCACTACTAAACCAGTATGGACCATGCACGAAATCCAGAATGTCGCCAAAGAATACATCAACGACGAGGAAGTCAGCCAGGTCGTCGCTGCCAACAAACGGCAGCACGTCGCTACCCAACACGGCAACCCGGCTCCGCGTCACAATCCACCACCCAAAGAGAACCAACGAGACCACCTTAGACCAACCAACCGACCACCAAGAATAGGAAAATTCTCCAATTACACGCCCCTAACAGCACCAATTACCGAGATATACCACCAAATAGCAGATCGAGGCGTCATCCCCAAAGCCCGACCGCTCAAGGAAAGGACAGGAGGAAACAAAGTCCTCTACTGCGACTACCACCGAGGCTACGGCCACAAAACACAAGATTGTTTTGACCTTAAGGACGCTCTCGAACAGGCCATACGAGACGGCAAACTCCCAGAGTTCGTCAAATTCATCAGAGAACCAAGGCGTACCGACAGAGACAAGTCGCCAGAAAGAGAAGGACGCAACCCGAGAACCCAAAAGCTACTCCCTAGGGAAAACCCCGAAGAAGACCCGACCATCATAGTAAACGTTATCACGGGCAAAGACGTATCAAATAAATCAAAACTAACAATGAAAAAAGACCTCAAGATAATGGCCATCAGACACCACGACCCAGTCGCCATAGCCGACAGCACAATAACCTTCTTGCCGGAGGACTGCCAACACGGCACCTCGGCCGAAGACGCCCCCTTCGTCATATCAGCCCGAATCGGAACAGGGCTAGTAAGAAGAATACTGGTGGACACCGGCACCGACTCCAACATCCTCTTCCGAGGAGCTTTCGACAAACTCGGACTCCGCAACGACAACCTCCAAACACACCGCCACGGCGTCACGGGCCTCGGAGACAACTTCCTCAAACCAGACGGCTCGGTTACCCTTCCCATCACCATAGGAACAAGCAATCAGAGAAAAACGATCTTATCCGAATTCGTAGTCCTAAAAGACTCCACAGCCTATAACGTCATTCTCGGGAGAAAAATGATCAACGACTTCTCTGCAGTCATCTTCACCAAATACCTCCTCATGAAGTTCAGGGCCGACGACGGCACCATCGGAACCATTCACGGAGACCGAGAAGTCGCAGCCGAATGCGACAACAATAGCTTAGCCCTAAGGAAAAAATCCCGGGACGCCGCCGGAATATTCCTTGCCGACCTAGATGCACGACTAGACGGCCAACCTAGACCGGAACCAGAAGGAGACATGGAAAAGCTACAGATAGGGCCAACCAAAGAGGAATACACTTTCATCAACAGAAACCTCCCATACGACCTCAAAGAAGAACTCTCCCAACTTTTGAAACAAAACAGAGACCTGTTCGCATTTACACCAGCCGATATGCCGGGAATAAGCCTCAACCTAATGTCTCACCATCTGGCAGTAGACCCCCTAGCTAAGCCAGTGGCACAAAGAAGACGGAAAATGTCACCAGACCGAGCCGCCGAGGTCCGAAAACAAGTTAAAGCCCTACTCGAAGCCAACTTCATCTGAGAACTCCCTTATACGACCTGGCTAGCCAACGTCGTACTGGTAAGAAAATCTAACGGACCTCAACAAAGCATGCCCGAAGGATGCCTTCCCCCTACCAAACATCGACGGGCTAGTGGATGCAGCATCCGGCCACCGATACCTCAGCTTCATGGACGCATATTCCGGCTACAACCAGATCCCGATGCACCGACCAGACGAAGAAAAAATAGCATTTATCACCCCGGACGGAACCTACTGCTATACAGTAATGCCCTTCGGCTTAAAAAACGCCGGAGCCACCTACCAGCGACTTGTTAACAAGATATTTCGCAACTTATCCAGAAACAAAATAGAAGTCTACATAGACGATATGCTCGCCAAGACGGAATCCGGTGAGCAACTAACCGACGACCTCAAGGTAATAATGAACACCCTGCGAAAACACCAAATGCGACTCAACCCAACAAAATGCGCCTTCGGAATGGAAGCAGGAAAATTCCTCGGTTTCATGATCACACAACGCGGAGTTGAGGCAAACCCAGAGAAATGCCGTGCCGTCCTTGAGATGACAAGTCCCAAAAACCTCAAAGAAATCCAAAAACTCACCGGCCGACTGACCGCACTATCCCGGTTCCTCGGGGCATCGGCCTAAAAGGCAATCCCTTCTTTCAAACTTATGAAAAAAGGAACCCCCTTCAAATGGGAGATAGAATGCGAAGAAGCTTTCCAACACTTCAAAAAGGTTCTAGCGGAACCTCCAATCCTCGCAAAACCCCAAACAGGGGAAACACTATACCTGTACCTCTCCATAACGGAAGAAGCAATCGCAGCAGCACTCGTCCGGGAAAACGAGAAAAAGGAACAAAAACCCATATACTTCATAAGCAAGGTCCTACAGGACACAGAAGCTCGCTATTCACGCTTAGAAAAGCTAGCTTTCGCACTCCTCTCGGCTTCCCGACGGCTACGACAATACTTCCAAGCTCACCCCATAACGGTCCGAACCGACCAAGCGGTCAAACAAGTATTACAAAAACCCGACCTAGTAGGAAGAATGCTAGCATGGTCCATCGAGTTATCCCAATTCCAGATCAGGTTCGAACCACGAAACGCCATCAAAGCGCAGGCCTTGACCGACTTCATCGCTGAAATGACTCCGATCAAACTCACCCCCGAACCATGGAAACTGCACGTCGACGGCTCATCAAACTCCACTCACGGAGGCGCCGGAATTATACTCGAAAACCAAAATGGGATCATAATTGAACAATCAATAAGATACGACTTTCCAGTATCAAATAACCAAGCAGAATACGAGGCCCTCTTAGCAGGCCTAAACCTAGCCCGGGAAGTTGACGCCAAGGTACTCGAAGTAAATACCGATTCCCAGGTAGTATGCTCCCAAATCAACGGGAGCTACCATACCCGGGATCCCCTACTCCAACAATACCTCAATAGAGTGAGTAAATTGAAGGAAGGATTCGAAAACATCACCATACAACACGTCCCTAGGGAACGAAATGCCAGGGCAGACCTACTCTCCAAACTAGCCAGTACAAAGTCGGGACACGGTAACCGATCACTGATTCAGGAGGTCGTTAAGTCGCCTTCCGTATCGATAATAATCAACACACATCTAACATCCTCAAACCGGGAGTCTTGGACGTACCCTATCCTACAATACCTCCTCGACGGAACCCTACCACCAGACCCAAAAGAGGAAAGGCGAATAAAAAGAGAAGCCGCCAACTACACCATCATAGCAGGACAGCTATACAAACGCGGATTCTCGCAACCCCTACTCAAATGTATCGAACCCGGGGACACGGAGTACATACTCCGCGAGATCCACGAAGGCTGCTGCGGTCACCACATCGGAGGAAAAACGCTAGCCCAAAAAATCATCAGGGCTGGCTACTTCTGGCCCACAATCATTCGAGACTCCGTACAGTTAACAAAAAGCTGCGACAAATGCCAAAGGCACGCCAATACCCACCAAGCCGCCCCGCACCAACTCAGCATTATCTCGGCAGAACGGCCGTTCGGCAGTTGGGGAATCGACCTCGTCGGGCCCTTCCCCACAGCACCCGGCCAACTCAGATATCTCGTCGTCGCCATAGACTACTACACCAAATGGATTGAAGCTGAGCCCCTAGCCTCCATAACGGCGACCCAATGTCGAAAATTCGTCTGGCGACAGATCATTACCCGATTCGGAATCCCCGAAGTCATCATCTCAGACAACGGAACTCAGTTTACCGACAAAACATTCAGAGAACTCCTAGAAGGATTACGCATATCCCATCGCTTCAGCTCGGTAGAACATCCCCAAACAAACGGACAGGTGGAATCCGCCAACAAAATAATCGTTAAAGGACTCAAGAAACGGCTCGACGAAGCCAAAGGACTATGGGCAGATGAGTTGGGATCAGTCCTATGGTCGTACTGAACAACACCCAAACGAGCACAGGAGAAACGCCCTTCCGATTAACATACGGCGTAGAAGCAGTCATCCCAGTGGAAATCGGGGACCCCAGCCCCAGGAAAACGGTTGGAGGTAACGACGAAGAAGCAGAACGAGACCTCATTGACGAAGAAAGAAGCATAGCTCACGTCAAAGAGTTAGCACTTAAACAAAGAATCAGCCTAAGATACAATCACGGCGTTCTCCGACGAGAATTTGCGGACAACGACCTCGTCCTACGACGAAACGATATCGGTCCCCCGACCCCAGGAGAAGGAAAACTCGCCCCCAACTGGGAAGGACCATACAGAATCAAGGCCGTAATCGGAAAAGGAGCATATAAACTCGAACGACTCGACGGCAGCGAAATACCAAGAACTTGGAACGCAGCCAACTTACGAAGATACTACACTTAAATAAGTCACCCTTTGTTTTTCTTTTATTTTCCTCATTTCGTCTTTTAGAACCTCGGGTACTCTTTCCCTCACGAAGGGTTTTAACGAGGCCCAACCATTCAAATAAATTTTCACAAGTTATTTCCACTTAATCTCCATTACAAGTCATTACCGTTTCTCAAACACGGAACAAAGACACGGCCATAACTGGAGGACTGATCACCCCCCAGGCCGAACACACGGATATCCAAAAAACCGACCAAACGACGGTCGATAAAAACGAGAAAACAAACGCTCAAATATACGAGAAGGCCCGAACGGCCAAATAAACGCCACGAAACGGATCATACAAAAAAGACCCAAAACGGCTGAAAATACCATTAAAAACAAGTTACGGCCCTTGAGCCACTAGGAATATTCAAAAAACAAAGTTCAAAACTAATTACAGAGAAACTACTCAATGTCGACAATCCGACCATCACGGACAGTCTTAAACGCTCCCATCACGGACACATCCACGCCAGGAGCCAACACCAAAACCTGTGCCTTCATCGTCTCCTCGGTAGCAGCAATGGCATCCCTAGCATCAGCCAACAGACCCGTCTTCTCCTTTTTCAAAGCTTCAACCTCAGCCTTCAGAGTTTCCGACTCGGTGAGAAGTACGGTAGCTTGAGAACCCGCATCCGAGGCACGCTTCCGCTCCTCCGCCAGTTGAGAAAGAAGCGAAGTCTCAACACCGGTAAGTCGGAGAATCTCCGCCCCGGCATCCTCTGAAGACTTCACCGCTTTCTCCTTTGCAGTATTGGCGGCCTCAAGCTCCTCCTTCAACTTAGTCACATCAGCCTGAGCCTGCCGAAGCTTCTTTTCCAACAAACCCACTTGGGCCATCACGGGATCAGCCTTCCGAACAACCACGGCAGAGCGAAGAAGGGCACGGTAAATCGACTTAGCCTGGAACGAGACGTCACAGCCATCAAAATATGACTCCGTTCCAGGCATCAAGTGCTGATCAATAAAACCCGTAGCATCAAAGCGTCGGTCCATCACACTAGGTACCAAACCCTCCTCCTCAAAGGTCTCACTACCCGGCTCCTCAGGCCTGCTCCTCTTCCGAGAAGCCTCAGCAGCCGTCATCACGACGACCTCAGGCGAACCGGGAGGATCTTGAACACCAGTAGGCGCCCCCGAATGAACCACCCCCTGAGAGGCAGCCTGAGAGTCCACAGCCGGATTCGAGAAAGGAGTAGATGGAGATGACGACCCCTCCTCCCGAACCAACGCTGCCTTCAGTCTTGCCAAAGAAGTCAGCCCGCCCGCCATCTCAACTGAAAGAAAAACAAGAGAAGAGTTAAAAAAAAAAACACACCAATATATGTCCGACAAGCCTCAGGATCCCCCATAACGTCTCGAGGATTCAACGGACGCTCGCCAAACAAATGCCACAAAACGCTGGCAATATCCTTATCCTCCCGAGACAAATCATCATAGGAGACCTTAGTCAGAACCGACGGTCCGGCACCGAAATTCCAGTACGTCGGAAACCGGCGCTCGCCCTCCAAAGTAAGCTAAAACGGGTGGTGCCCCCGAACGGGACGCACCTTAAAATACTCCCATTTAAATCCATGAAAAGAATCCTCAAACAACCCAAAAATCCGGCGATGAGGCTGAGCACGGAAAGACATATATCCTTTCTTGTGCTTCCCCTCCTTAGTCGGAAGAGTGCACAAGAAAAGAAAAAGAAAAACAGGAACCGAAGCCGGAAGATCGAGATACTGGCACACCAACTCAAAACACCGAACGGCTGCCCAGCTATTCGGGTGAAGCTGAGACGGTGCTACGGAGCACCGACTAAGTAAACCCTGAACAAACGGCGAGAATGGGAACCGCACACCAAGCCGAGTAAACATGGATTCGTAAACCCACATCCAGTCCGGCACGGTGGGCGAACGGAGGTTCAAATAGCAAACACGCTCGTCGGCATCAGGGAGCACGAGCTCGTATCGCCCCTCCTCTTCACCACCACCACAAATTGCCCCCTGGTCGCGGAGCCGTTGGAGATCACCCTCCGTCATCCGCGACGGAACACCCCATACATCGCTGGTCACCCAACCATAGCGATTGGGAACGCCCCTGGAAGGGGCTACTAGGGCACCCACACTCTCATTTCTCCGACGCTGCATACCTAAAACAGGGAGGAGCACCACCATCAGCCTACCAACTCTACACAGTAACAAAACAAAAACCTAACACCACTACCAAACCCAAACGCCGTGACCCACCACTACAATCAAGGTAAAAAACGGCGGTGCTCAGCCCCTTCCCCAAACTCAACAAAAACACCAAACACAATAAAAAGGAAACAGGCAGAACGAACGCATGGCAAAAACAGAACAAGCATGCACAAACAAGTATGAAAGAAAAAGACAAAAAATACCAACCTGGTAAATTAGAAGGAAGCTTGAAGAAAAACAGGAAAACAGGAAGAAGCAGAGCGGCACCAGAAAGCAAAAATCACCGAAGAGTTCTTTCAGAAAATGAAGAGTTCCTTTTGAGAAGAAAAAATGGACGAGGGAAATAAAACCAAAGCAAAACGGTTTCAAAAGGAAAGCAAAAGACACAACTAACCCTAGGCACAATGAAAGACTCACAGGGGCAAGAAAGAGAAAACCCCCCACAATAAATGCCCCCTTGGAAAAAGTAAACTAATAAATCACGCCTCAAAGGACGCAACGGGCGCAGCAGGCACGGAAAGGTCACGTCAAGACCAAAATACGGTCAGAACGAATCTTTTACCAAACGAAATCGAGAAACCGACCTCGTCACCGAACGAACACTCGACGAAGACGGGAGACACAATGAAAAATGTCTCACCTCCCAGCGACAAACCGACCTTACTCGCTCTCCCGCTACGGGGGCAACTGTTACGGATCCGGCCCACGGATCCCGGACCCGTGACCGAACCCAAACCCGGCTCCTCGGGCCAACCCGTCTCGTCTTTCTAGAAGGACCTGGACCGGTCCTCTAGAAGCTCCTAACTAACTTTTGAATTCAAACGTCTCCCTTATCTTAGCCAGATAAGATAAGATAAGATAAACCACCATCACCTATAAATAGAGGACCCAGGTCCCTCCAGGTATTCATTCATTCCTCATACCTTACGCCTCTTAGATCTATTCTGACTTGAGCGTCGGAGTGTCTTTGCAGGTACCTCCCCTCCTTTCCATCTGGATAGTCCAACATCCGACTTAACCCGCAGGTTCCCGATCCTCCTCCTAGATCGTATCAGAGACATTCTGTACATTATCTATTTGTCATTTAACGAGAGTTACATCTGTTGAAATCTTGTTCTAAATTACAAATTTCTTGAGAGTGAGGAAAAGAGTGATTGAAGCAGCAGAGATGAAAGAATGATGGAGAGAAACAGAATTTTTCATTGAATGAAAAATCTCAAATCATACAACAATCAACTTCCTATTTATAGCCTAACTATCTAACATAATATAAAAACTCTAAACTAACCAAATTAACTAAACAGAAGGAAAACAAGAAATTAATGGCATTTGTCAACACTAATAACATAAATTAACTTCTTTTTAGTTACAGAATGCTTCTAATTTTATAGACTTTATATGCATAATGTATATTTTCAACAACCCCTTTAGGCTAGATGTGTACAAACTATACATTCCTAACTTATCATATAACACTAAAAGATTCTCAGGTCAGGGACTTGTTGAACAAGTCTTTAATCTGCTCTCTGGATGGAATTGGTAGCAATTTCAGTGACCTATCCTACACCTTCTCTCTCACTTTGTGGTAGTTAATCTCAATATATTTGGTTCTTTCATGAAACACAGGGTTGCCGGCTATATAGCGAACTGATTGGTTATCATAGAACAAGATCATAGGTTGTTAGAGTTTGATGCCAAAGCTGTACAAAATATAAGTGAGCCAGATTCTCTCACATGTTGTCAATGCCATCACTCTGCACACAAGATGAGTGCACGGGTGTTTGTTGTTTTTAGCTCTTTCATGATATCAGCGAATTTCCAAAGAAAAATCAATATCTAGAGACTGAGCGTTGTGTATCTAGGCAGGTGTCCAAATCTGAATATGAAAATCTCTTGAGAGTGAAGTCACACTAAGTGCCAAACAACAACCCTTTAATTTTGATGGTGCTTGCTTCAAGTACCTGAGTATGTGTAAGCTAGCCTTAAAGTGTTTGTTTTTTACACAGTCCAAGAGCATGCTAGCAACAAAGTCATATCTGTTCTTGTATTGGTGAGATAAGCTAATCATTCGATAAGTCTTCAATATGGTTTGAATTCTCCAAAGGTGTTCCTGAAGATTTTGACAATTAAATATAGTAATTTATGGGGGTGCTTGCTGGCTTAATTAGCATCCAAGAGTCTATACTCTTTTAATAGGTGAAGGTGGTATAGAGCTATGCCTTTTTTCTATTTTGTGCCAATTACATATTTAAAAAGAGTTTGGATTCTTCCAAATCTTTAATTCTAGGTAAGATTAAGTACGATTTTAGTCCCCAAGGTTTAGGCAAGAAATTTCATTCGTTTTTAACCTTTTTTCACATTTAAATTCGTCCCTAAAGTTTAATTTAATTTTAAAATCAACTTTTTTATTTAAATATTAAAATTTTATACCAAATTACTCCTAATAAAAAATTATAAAATAATAAAGAGAAAACATAAGAAAAAGAGAGTGTTTGAAGTTGAGAGAAAAAAAGAACCACACGATTTTTTAAATTTATGAAAATTGAATTTGAAATGAATATGATGAGAGAGCTAAAATTTTTTCTCAGACTTTAAATAAGACAAATAGAAAAAAATATCCACATCCATTAGTCTAAGTACTCTAAAGAACTTCTAAAGTGTTCAATGTGAAAAATGCTAAGCCAATCCCGACTCTGATGCATCCATATCTACTTATGAAACTATAAATAGAGACATAATTGGATTTCTTCTATATTTCCTTACTAGTAAACGAGATACCAAGATAAGTGTGGGTGTTTGAAGATTTTAATTTAATTAGATAAACTCATCTTAGAACTGTAAAAATATTCTCAAATGTCTTTGAAGGAAACTACCAATCTTGGGTTTTAATAAGAGAAAGGTTTATTGGGTCAGAAATAATAGAATACACGAATGCAAAACTTTAGATAGAATTGATAGGAAGAATATAAGTGGTACTTATTGTATCTTTGGAAGGTGTCTCATTAATGAACAAAATAACAAACAATATATAATAGCACTATCAATTCTTGAGGTTGAGTACTGTTGCAAACAAGTTCTCTAGATTAAAAACTCAGTTGAAAGATTATCAACTGAGGTACTCTAAAATTGTTATCCTTTGTGATAATACTAGTGTTATATGCATTGCAAAAAGAGAGTCTACGGAGTAGCATTTTTGTTGAAATTTGGTCAGCACTTAACATCAAAAGAAAAATAATTAATACTACACTATTATATGTCATCTCATACCATTAAAAATATTAATGATGGCTAATTGATGACTAAACATTACAAATTCTACTGGCCCCTAGTACTCCTCTTTAAAAAGGGAACATAGAACTCAAATTTATTAAAATTGAACTTTGGTTCGTTGATATCTTTACAAACCTCTTTCTTAGGGTAGATTTGAGCTTTTTATGGCTCTTTTGAAGATAAAAACTTATTAAGACATACATTTCTTTGTTATATGCTTCCTAAAAACGTCAGAAACTAATACGAAAAGATCTTATATCTGAAATGAACTTGTGATCAAGTGAGTTGAGAGCTTTGAACTTGAACTGGTCTAAGAGTATGTTTTTCATCTAACTTATTAATCTTTTTCAACATACTTAAAAACCACATGTGATATAAGTATTCTTCGTTGTTTTGAACCATTCATTTATTATTTCTCGGTTATGTTTTTAGTGAACGATTAAGGTTTTAGAATCTTCAAAATTTATGGCCGAGGAGAGAGATTATTTATTTCTAGGATTGAATGAGTCATTGTTGGCTCGCCTATCTCTCATCCCTTCGCTTTTATATAAGGCTTGTTGTGTTTCATTCTATTTCACTCGTTTCTTCAAGCCTCAACGTTTGATGAAAATCTAGTTCTCACTATGACTATCTTAGCTGATTTTTGTGCTGTTTTTTGAAAAATGAATATATTTCTCCTATTATATTCTACCATGAAAACCCCAGAGAGTGATTATGTTCTTTCAAAAATGAGCTTTCGTTTGTCACGTTTTCTTCATTTAAACAAAGGTCACCTAATGGGGATCTTGACCTAATTTATAAGAAGCTCTCATCATAGGAATTAAGAGATATTTTGACAATCATATCTCCATAGGATTAATTTTCTACACTTCTTTCAATAACTCTTTGATGCTTCTTGCCTATATCAAGTCAATTCAAACCCTTGAAGAAGTAAGCAAAACAATGTTTGTGGACAAAGCGCTACAACTTTTTTTTATATCTTTTACCCTTAGATTACTCATTTCTTGTTCTTCTATCTTAGAAGAAATTTTTGTTTTTCAGATTGTAATATATGTATTTTTCACTCACATCTTTAGACCAAATATGATTCTTATAATTTTGAGACTTGTTTGTAATTTAATTGTATCATCTTAGTACAATCTCAAAGAACTTCGAAAAGATTTGTCAACTCAGTTATAAAAATTCAGAACATCTTTTTTGCTGCTTCACCTAGTGAATCTTCAAAGTTTATACTTTCGATCATTCCGTGATCCCTAGTCCTAAAAAGGCTTAAGGAAAGAATATCAAACATTTTTAGGTAAAGTTGTGATTTTATCTATGTCTTACCTAAGAACATTAAGAGAATATCTAAAGTTCTTACTTGGTAGAGTATCCAATTGAGTCATTTCTTAGCCTAAAAAGACTTGAGGCAATAATATCTAAGGTTCTTATATTGGTGGGATATCCAATTTGAGTTTTTCATGAGAAGACTAGTTGGATATTTAAGGTTCTAAGTTGGTAGGGTATCTAACCGAGCTAATTGTAGTCTGAAAAATGCTTGAAAAAAAATATCAAAGGTTCTTAGATTGTGTTTGTCGATGAGATCCTTTGAGACTGAATGCTCTGAGTTGGGTTCCTTTCAAAAGATAGATTAGGAAATAGCAAAATTAACCCTAAAACTAGCAGTCCCTATCCAAACTAGTATTGTGGTGCAATTTAAATAAAAATTATAACTTGGGAAGGCTCTCTCCAAATAATCAAGGTTCTGAAAATTGGACAAAAAACTAGCTGATTAGACTGAGACCTATCTGACTATGAGGCTCAAATGGTAAGCTAAAACCGTTTGTTTAAGAACCGTCCTTAAATCGCTAAATCACTTAGGAACTGGTCGGTTGGACCGAATAAAAAAGCAAGCATTTTTAAAATTTTCTTTTTTTATGACGTTTGTGTGGGTTAAGGGTGTACATGCAATGGGTTGGGTGAAGTCAGGTTTGTCTTGATCTGAACCCGATCCTAAATAATGACCGGGTCTATTTTTGAGACCTTTATCCGGTTCTAGACCCGATAAAATCACACTACTTTTGGGTCACATTAAAACCGGGTCTAGACCAGTGAAGTTCGGTTCTTAATAAACTTTATGTCAAAAAATTATGATGTACTTATTTATAAAGAAAAAAAATACTTGTTATTGAGAAGTTGATATCCATATTTGAACTTGAATTTGTCCATAAATTCTAATTTCATTGTTCTTTGATCTATTTTTAATTCAACAAGTGTGATTAAAAACAAAATAATAAGCTTATAATTAATATAACATAATATTGAATTAATTTAAAACATATATACCTATTTTAGTCTCCTTAAGGTGCACATGGAGTCAGGTGAAGTCGGCTTCGCCTGACCCGAACTTGATCCTAAATAAAAGATCGGGTCTATTTTTGAGACCGTTATCTGATCCTAGACCCAGTAAAATCACCACCAAATTAGTTTCTAAAGTGTTTGGGTCCAAGTGTCTCTAACGAGCTATTCAAATTGATAACAAAAAAAGACTTTTTCTTTATATATAACTAGTAGAAATTAGATGGGTCCACTAATATGCGTTAAATCAAATATTATAACTTTCTAGCATGTATATGTATGATCACAAGATGGATAGAGTCATAACAATACAAATAAAAAAGTAAAAATAAAGATATTTTGTGAGAGAGACTATTTAAGAGCTATGCAGTGTATGAGAGTGACTATTTAAGAGCTAGTGTTTATATAAAAGATGTATCATTAAATAGTTATACAATACATTTGTAGCTTTACTAACAAATTATCCATTCACAAACTATGAAAGATTTTCCTGTAAACAACATTGAGTGTGTGATTCTTTGGTATGCCAGGGTTGTCTCCTAATAATATCTTAATATGCTTACTATTAGTTATTTTTGATAAAATAACATATAATTGACCGTGTGTAAATATAGGTCTTGGTAGATAAAGGCCAACAACACCAAGAGTTTGTCTTTGAAATTTGTTAATTGTCATTGAAAATGATAACATGATTGGAAATTGACGCCTTGTGAATTTGAGTGGGACAGTTTCATTACTTGGAACCATGTTCATTCAAGGAATCAAAACGACTTCACCTGCCTTGCTTCCTGTAAGTATTGAGCATTCGATGACATGGTTACCGAGTTTCCTAACTTGAGGGCGAGTTCCATTGCATAATCCATTTGATTGATCAATATTTTTTAAAAGCATAATCGGAGAACAAATTTTTAACACCAATACATGTGGAGGGATACCAAAGCAATTTATGGAATTCAAAATGTCTAGACTCATTGCTCTAAGCTCAGATTCCATACTACCCTCTTTTGTTGCAAAATGTATCAGAGCTTAGAAATGTGCATTGATCACCGAGCAACATCGATAGGATGTAACTATTAACCTCGTCAACAACATCAATGGTGGACGAAAGAATAGTGTGACTATTTAGGTACCCATGTTTGAATATATCAGCCAATAGATCAGGGTAGACAAAATCGACCAAATCTTTGAATTGAAATGAGTCACTTGGCAATATGAGATGCTCTGGAATGCAGACAATTGACTCACCATGTAGGTTATCACCAAGTGTTCCATCGCCAATAGAAAGCAACCAATCTGCAAATTTCATGCCATTAAATATATTACCAGCTTTATTGGTACCAACAACTCGCATGTTTTATCTAAGTTGTATGACACACCAAGAATTCCATAGGTAAGAGGAGCTTATAGTTGCATGGACAATGTCGATCTGGTTCCATGTGGAATAACTGGCAACATTTATCTAAAGTTACTGCCTAATATAACTATTTTACTAGCAAAAGGTTGGGTTGCATCATGACCACTCGAGTACTTTATGAGGTCCCTTAGACATTTATCTAGCGCTTCAAAACAAAACTTATTAAGCATTGGAGCTTTGTCCCATATAATCAACTGGCATGAGCATATTAGATTACCAAGGGGACTATCGCGCTTGATATTGCATATGGAGTCTTTAGTTATGTCAAGAAGAATTTTAAACTGAGAATGAGAGGTTTTTTTAAAAGCAATGTTGCAATTCCACTTGATGCAACACAAAGAACAACATAACCAAGAGATCTTACTGTTGTGGAAAGACCATTCCATAGAAATATTTTTCCAGTACCACCAAATCCATAAACAAAAAATTTTTTTTGGCAAAGTACCGTTGACTATTCCCATGATGGGATTGAATGCATGACTTTGGTCGGTATTGAGTTGTAAGCGCAACTGCGTTGATTGAGTATGCAAAGATTCTAAGTTGAATACATGGCCGTCTACATAAGGATTGTGAACAATATCCAACAAAGATGAATGATTACTAAAAGGAATATCGGGATATTCTTTCAAAGAGCGACCATTTGATTGCATCAAAGCTTCTATCTTTGCAAGTATATGAGATTGAATACACTCGTTTGAGTAATTGTTGCCTGCAACATGAGGTAATGTTACAAAGGGTGAGGATGAAGTTGATGATATCAATAGCAAGATTAATAGAGTTAATTTGATGATTGTACATGAAAAGATAGGGTCAAAAACTATAAAATAACCATAAAAATAAATGGATAAGTAATTTAACAATGAATTGATATACCTTGTGAATTATGTCAATTTATGCCATTATATGAAATATTGTCATGAAAAAATTGTCAACACTTCTCCCATAGAACATAGGGCTTGCTAATATTATTCGATATTAGTAAAATAGCAAACAATCGCCTAAGGTAATGAGAGGATGCCCAAGAGCTAGCTTCAATAATTGCATCTATAAAATCCTTGTCATCTTGGAGTAGTCCTAGTGCTGAGCATGTTTCTTTGTATATTTGGTGTTCCTATGCTTCTTTGTACATTTGGTGTTCCTGATTATTAACTGTACGTATAACAGCAAATATTTGGCAACTACACTGTACATTCAATAAAAGGCAAAGATAATATTCCTCCGAATGGTCACGAGGAACATGTGTAAGTCGACCAATAACATAACCTTGTTTTCGTGGCCTCCATGCATCTTTGTCCCATACAAATCTAGAAGGAAATTTTGCATATGTTAGATTGTGACCTTGTTTAGACTTTTGGTTTGCAATAACACTACAAGAAATTACCAGAATAGCTATCGATTTAGCGACCGATTTGAGTGGTCGCTAAAACCTTGGTCACTAATCAGAAAATAGCGACTTTGGTCGCTAAACGTGAGCGACTGATTTTAGCGACCGATTTCTGAACAAGGCCACCAAACCTTTACCAAAGAGTATCGGTCGTAAAAAAAAATTATTCGCTAATTACTGACAAAAATTTTCATTGCTAAATCGGTCTCTAAGTAAATCGGTCGCTAAATCGGTTGCTAAGTGGGGACCTGTATTTTAGCAACCAATATTTTGGTTGCTAATTGGTCGCTAATTAGCAACCAAATTTTCATGATTGATCCTAATTTTTTAATTATCAATTTTTTACTAAATTTTTACATCTAGGCGAAAAAATATTGAAAAATCATCAACACAAAACTTACACCTTAACACATAAAAGCTAACCCATAACAAATATATCTTAAAGAACATAACATACTTAAATAATCACCAAAATAACTCATCAATTCAGCAAGTGTAGGGTGTCCCTGGTTTCCAGTTGTCCCATGATCCTAAAACAGCAACATCCCTGCTTACTGGGTGGTTTATCATTCTTTCTACGTATCCATCTTGCATTTGCCGCTGGGCCATGCACCACCAGTTACACTAGCTTAGCTTTGCTTTTTAATTTCATTTTCATACATCAAGTAATAATCACAAAATTAAGCATATCATAACTGAACACCCTGCAACATACACTTGAGCAGTATCCCTTTGTCCTATCTTAGTTATTTTCCACACAAAACTTCATTAGATTATTGGAAAGCTACCACCATCAATGAGAAATACTAAAATAGTTTTTGACTAATCAAAGGGCTTAATGAACAAGTATGGAGAAGTGATTATCTTATTTGAGAAGAAAGTTTAGCTTAGACAAAGAGCAAAGAGGATATATGATAATAATTACCAAAGAGACAGAAGCTTAAGCCGCAAGAGCAAGAATATCAGCACAAGACACAACACCAGGGCATGAATTTTCAATAGCACTCTTGATTTTATCAACTACATCAAACTCACAAGATGAATTATTGTTTGGAACTACACCCTTCTCGCTCAGTGTTATGTTGCCACCTTGGTCCAACAAAATTGATGCATCACACTCCTATTAAAAAAATAACATTAATAACTTTCATATATATTATAATATAAGCTTATATTATATGTATGGTAATGGTACATTAACAAAGCAATATTGGAAATGAAAGCGAGTTAGGCTTTCGCCAATGTGAGAATCAAATTGCAAAGCTTGCTGAACGATACTCCTCACAATGGAAGACACGTTAGGGCATGTGTTGCTGTAGAAGCTTGAACTCAATTGAGCATTTGATGATGAAAAAGTGTTGTTATTAGCACTGAGAAAATTATGGTAGCCATCAGAATGAAATTATTATAAGGAGTGGAACAAAACATGACTTTGGTTTTTTCTTTTTCTATCTTCTTTCATTCGTTCCACATTTTGTATTCATCATTGATTGATATGATACATATATACTAAGAGAAAAGAAGCTTTAATTTACATGCACTTAATTAACTAATTAGTAATTACTGTGTGTGTTATGTACAATTTATTTGCTTAAAGCTAAAGTTTTAACTGGTTCTTACTTAGAAGTGCACGCTAGCTAGCAATATAGATACAGTAGTATATTGAAATTGTTGTACTCATTAGGTACGAAACGGGACATGGAAAGAAAAATTCAAAACTATAATGAAAATTGAATTAATTTGTTAACATGGAAACCATCTTTGTTTGGCCAAATAACATGAACACCTTGAAAGAAAAACTCCCTAAGATTATACTGAAGATCAAAACACGATATTAAAGAAAGAAAAATAGATTTGTATCAAAGTATAAGCTTATGTGAATATAATCTTTTCTCTGCATTCCATATATCAACCTTTAAAAAATAATAATAAATAAACAAAAAACGCAGGATTTTACATCGAAACTACAGAAAATAATGAAAGAAGAAAAAAAAAGCATTACCCTAGTAAAAACCTGCAAAAAACATTTCCAAGATTCCTATACTACATTTCTTGAATCTACAGCTTCACTAAAATATGATGTTGCTTTTCATCTATTAAATTGCAACGACATTTAATTGTAACACCCTACCACACAGAGCTTTACACCTAGGATATAAAACAGAGGTGGACGCTACGACCTCTAAAATAGAATACAAATATGTATAATAGTCGAAAGAATGTAGTATACTAGGAGCCTTGAAGAATAGGTAAAACAAAATTGCAAAACTAAAAGCGCAACGTTCAGGAAAGAGATTATTTGCGTACGAAGAAAACTAATGGTTCATAAACATATATATAAAAGTAAGAGTAGAGGGTCAAGAATACAAAATATCAAGCTCTGAACTCAGCCTGCGAAACTAAGGCTGGCCAGAGAATAATTACATACATGGTTGCAGAGGAAGATCCTTGAGCTTTAAACACAAGGTAGTCCCCATTCAATTAAAGGACTAATTCTCCTCTGTTAACATCAATCACAGCTCCTGCTGTGGCTAGGAAGGGTCTTCCAAGGATGATACATTCATCCTTCTCCCTCCTAGTGTCTAAGATTATGAAATCAGCAGGGATGTAAAGGCCTTTAACCTTCACTAACACGTCCTCTACCATTCTATAAGCTTGTCTTATTGACTTGTCTGCTATTTCTAATGAGAATGTGGCAGCCTGTACCTCAAAGATCCATAGTTTCTCCATTACAGAGAGTTGCATAAGATTTATGCCTGACCCCAGGTCACACAGAGCCTTCTCAAAGGTCATGGTGCCTATGGTACATGGTATTAAGAATTTACCAGGATCTTGTTTCTTTTGAGGTAAAATTTGCTGAACCCATGTATCTAGTTCACTAATGAGCAAGGGAGGTGCATCTTCCCAAGTCTCATTACCAAATAACTTGGCATTCAGCTTCATGATAGCTCCTAGATATTGAGCAACTTGCTCTCCAGTTACATCTTCATCCTCTTCAGAGGAAGAATAGTTTTCAGAGCTCATGAATGGCAGAAGGAGGTTTAATAGAATCTCTATGGTCTCTATGTGAGCCTCAGATTCCTCTAGGTCCTCAATAGGAAACTCTTTCTTGTCTGGGAGACGTCCCATGAGGTCTTCCTCATTGAGATTCACGTCCTCCCCTTCCTCTCTAGGTTCGGCCATTTTGATTATGTCAATGGCCTTGCACTCTCTTTTTGGATTCTCTTCAGTATTGCTTGGGAGAGTACTAGGAGGAGTTTCAGTGATTTTCTTACTCAGCTGGCCCACTTGTACCTCCAAATTTCTAATGGAGGACCTTGTTTCACTCATGAAACTTAAAGTGGCCTTAGACAGATCAGAGACTATATTTGCTAAGCTAGAGGCGCTCTGCTCAGAATTCTCTGTCTGTTGCTGAGAAGATGATGGAAAAGGCTTGCTATTGCTAAACCTGTTTCTTCCACCATTATTAAAGCCTTGTTGAGGCTTTTATTGAACCTTCCATGAGAAATTTGGATGATTTCTCCATGAGAAATTATAGGTGTTCCCATAGGGTTCACCCATGTAATTCACATCTGTCATTGCAGGGTTCTCAGGATCATAAGCTTCTTCTTCAGAAGATGCCTCTTTAATATTCTTGGATGCATTTTTCCATCCATTCAGACTCTGAGAGATCATGTTGACTTGCTGAGTCAACATTTTGTTCTGAGCCAATATGGCATTCAGAGCATCAATTTCAAGAACTCTCTTCCTCTGAGGCGTCCCATTACTCACAGGATTCCTCTTAGAAGTGTACATGAATTGGTTATTTGCAACCATGTTAATGAGTTCTTGAGCTTCTGCAGACGTTTTCTTTAGGTGAATGGATGCACCTGCAGAATGGTCCAGTGACATCTTAGAGAACTCAGATAGACCATAATAGAATATATCCAAAATGGTCCATTCTGAAAGCATGTCAGAAGGACACCTTTTAGTCATCTACTTGTATCTTTCCTAAGCTTCATAGAGGGATTCACCATTTTTTTGTTTGAAGGTCTGAACATCCACTCTAAGCTTGCTCAGCTTTTGAGGAGGAAACAACTTAGCCAAGAAGGCTGTGACCAGCTTATCCCAAGAGTCCATGCTATCTTTAGGTTGTGAGTCCAACCATGTTCTAGCTCTGTCTCTTACAGCAAAAGGGAAAAGCATGAGCCTGTAGACTTCAGGATCTACTCCATTAGTCTTAATAGTCTCACAGATCTGCAAGAATTCAGTTAAAAACTGATAGGGATCTTCTGATGAAAGTCCATGAAACTTGCAATTCTGTTACATTAGAGCAACTAGTTGAGGTTTCATCTCAAAATTATTTGCTCCAATGGCAGGGATTGAGATGCTTCTTCCATCAAATTTGGAAGTAGGTGTAGTATAGTCACCAAGCATCCTCCTTGCGCCTCCACCATTGTTATTGGGTTCAGCCATGTCTCTCTCTTTTTCGAGATTCTCTGCAAGGTTTTCTCTGGATTGTTGTGCTTTAGCTTCTCTTAGCTTCTTCTTCAGAGTCCTTTCAGGTTCCGGATCTACTTCAACAAGAATGTTCTTGTCCTTGCTCCTGCTCATATGAAAAAGAAGAGAACAGAAAAGAAAGGGAAATCCTCTATGTCACAATATAGAGATTCCTTTATGTTAGTAGAAGAATAAGAGAATAAAAGGAGAAAAAGGTAAGAATCCAAACACAGGGGGAAGAGTGGGTTTGAATTCTTGAGTAGAAGAGAGGTGTTAGTAGATAAATAAATAAATAGAAAAAGATGAGAGAGAGGAGTTTTCGAAAATTATTTTTGAAAACAGGTTAGTGATTTTCGAAAATTAAGAGAAGAAATAAAATTAAAATTAAAATTTGAAACAATTAGTTAATTAAGAAAATTTTTGAAAAAAGAGGGAAGTGATTTTCAAAAATTAGAAAGAGAAAAGTAGTTAGGTGGTTTTGAAAAAGATAAGAAACAAACAAAAAGTCAATTAGTTAGTTGAAAAAGATTTGAAAATCAATTTTGAAAAGATAATAAGTTAGAAAAGATTTTTTTGAAATCAAATTTTTGAAAAGATATGATTGAAAAGATATTTTGAAAAGGATTTGAAAAGTAAATTAAAAAGATTTTATTTTAAAAATAAAATTGATTACTTGACTAACAAGAAACTAAAAGATGTGATTCTAGAATTTAAAGATTGAACCTTTCTTAACAAGAAAGTAACAAACTTCAAATTTTTGAATCAATCACATTAATTGTTAGTAAAGTTTTCGAAAATTATGAAATAAAGATAAGAAAAAGATTTTGAAAAATATTTTTAAATTTTCAAAAATCATAAAATAAAAATGAAAAATATTTTATTTTTGAAAAAGTTTTGAAAAGATAGGATTTTTAAAATTGAAAATTTGTCTTGACTTATAAGAAATAGCTAAGTTTTAAAAATTTTTGACTAAGTCAACTCAAATTTTCAAAATTTATGAAAAAAAAGGAAAAGATATTTTATATTTTTGAATTTTTAATGAGGAGAGAGAAAAACAACAAAAATGACTCACAACATGAAAATTATGAATCAAAACACATGATGCATGTAAGAACACTATGAATGTCAAGGTGAACACCAAAAACACTTTGAAGATCAAGATGAACATCAAGACTTATTTTTGAAAAATTTTCAAGAAAAGAAAAATATGCAAGACACCAAACTTAAAATTTTTTCATGTTTAGACACTATGAATGCAAGAATGCATATGAAAAACAACAAAAAATACAAAACAAGAAAATATGAAGATCAAACCAAACAAGAAGACTTACCAAGAACAACCTGAAGATCATGAGGAACACATGCATGAATTTTCGAAAAGTGCACAAATTTTAAAAACATGCAGTTGACACCAAACTTAAAAATTGACACTAGACTCAAACAAAAAACACAAAATATTTTTTATTTTTATGATTTTATTAATTTTTTTATTTTTTTCAAAAATTACTTTTTTGAAAAACGAAAACAAAGAAAAAATTTTGAAAATTTTTGAAAACTTTTTGAAAAGAAAATTACCTAATCTGAGTAGCAAGATGAACCGTCAATTGTCCAAACTCGAACAATCCCCGGCAACGGCGCCAAAAACTTGGTGTTGTTGCCGGAATTTTAAATAATCGATGGCTCTAAACTCGAACAATCCCTGGCAATTGCGCCAAAAACTTGGTGCACGAAATTGTGATCATCAACAATGGCGCCAAAAACTTGGTAGCGCTCTCAAACGTGAATCACACTTTGTCACAACTCCACACAACTAACCAGCAAATGCACTGGGTCGTCCAAGTAATAAACCTTACGTGAGTAAGGGTCGATCCCACGGAAATTGTTGGTATGAAGCAAGCTATGGTCATCTTGTAAATCTCAGTCAAGCGGATTCAAATAATTATGGAGATTTCGAAATTAATAATAAATAAAGCATAAAATAAAGATATAGATACTTATGTAATTCATTGGTAGGAATTTCAGACAAGTGTATGGAGATGCTGTGTTCCTTCTGAATCTCTACTTTCCTATTGCTTTCATCCAATCCTTCTTACTCCTTTTCATGGCAAGCTGTATGTAGGGCATCACCGTTGTCAATGGCTACTTCCTATCCTCTCAGTCAAAATGGTCCAAATGCTCTCATCACAATGATGAGCGGATAATTTATACGCTTTTTGGCATTGTTTTTAGTATGTTTTAATTAGTTTTTATTATATTTTTATTAGTTTTTATTTAAAATTCACTTTTCTGGACTTTACTATGAGTTTGTGTGTTTTTCTATGATTTCAGGTATTTTCTGGCTGAAATTGAGGGAACTGAGCAAAAATCTGATTCAGAGGCTGAAAAGGACTGCAGATGCTGTTGGATTCTGACCTCCCTGCACTCGAAGTGGATTTTCTGGAGCTAAAGAAGCCCAATTAGTGCGCTCTCAATTGCGTTGGAAAGTAGACATCCTGGGCTTTCCAGCAATGTATAATAGTCCATACTTTGCCCGAGATTTGATGGCCCAAACAGGCATTCCAAGTCAGCTCAAGAATTCTGGCGTAAAACGCCGGAACTGGCACAAGAATGGGAGTTAAATGCCCAAACTGGCACAAAAGCTGGCGTTTAACTCCAAGAAAAGTCTCTACACAAGAAAGCTTCAATGCTCAGCCCAAGCACACACCAAGTGGGCCCGGAAGTGGATTTTTATGTCATTTACTCATCTTTGTAAACCCTAAAGCTACTAGTTCTCTACAAATAGGACCTTTTGCTATTGTATTTGACATCCTGGAATCTTTTGATCACTTTAGATCTTAGGATCATCTTTGGACATCTAGTTCTTAGATTATGGGAGGCTGGCCATTCGGCCATGCCTAGACCTTGTTCTTATGTATTTTCAACGGTGGAGTTTCTACACACCATAGATTAAGGTGTGGAGCTCTGCTGTACCTCGAGTATCAATGCAATTACTATTGTTCTTCTATTCAATTCAGCTTATTCTTGTTCTATGATATCACTTGTTCCTCAACTTGATGAATGTGATGATCCGTGACACTCATCATCATTCTCACCTATGAACGTGTGCCTAATAACCACCTCCGTTCTACCTTAGATTGAGTGGATATCTCTTGGATCCCTTAATCGGAATCTTCGTGGTATAAGCTAAAATTGATGGCGGCATTCAAGAGAATCCAGAAGGTCTAAACCTTGTCTATGGTATTCTGAGTAGGATTCAAGGATTGAATGACTGTGACGAGCTTCAAACTCGCGATTGTGGGGCGTTAGTGACAGACGCAAAAGAATCACTGGATTCTATTCTGACATGATCAAGAACCGACAGATGAATAGCCGTGCTGTGACAGAGTGCGTTGAACATTTTCACTGAAAGGACGGGACTGTAGCCATTGTCAACGGTGATGCCCAACATACAGCTTGCCATGGAAAGGAGTAAGAAGGATTGGATGAAGAAAGTAGGAAAGCAGAGAGACGGAAGGGACAAAGCATCTCCATATGCTTATTTGAAATTCTCACCAATGAATTACATAAGTATTGGTGGACGAAATTGTGATCATATTCATTGTAATTGGATTTTAGAAATTGGCACGAGTGGACACAACTCCGTTCAACTAACCAGCAAGTGTACTGGGTCGTCCAAGTAATAAACCTTACGTGAGTAAGGGTCGAATCCACAGAGATTGTTGGTATGAAGCAAGCTATGGTCACCTTGCAAATCTCAGTTAGGCAGAAAAAAGGGGAATTGTGATTATTGGAATAAATAATAAATAAAAAGCAATAATAAAAGGGATAGAATACTTATGCAGATTCATTAGTGGGAATTTCAGATAAGCGGATGGAGATGCTGTAGAGCTCAAAGACGCCTGCTCTCCTACTGCTTCTACTCAGTCCTTCTTACTCCTTTCCATGGCAAGCTTTGTATAGGGGTTCACCATCAACTGTGGCTACTTTCATCTTCTCGGGAAAATGATCCTATGCGGTTGTCAGTCGCACGGCTAATCGTCTGGAGGCATCACCCATGGCTGATGGCTACATCCCATCCTCGCAGTGAAAACTAATGCTCACGCACTCTGTCACAGTACGGCTAATCACCGGTTGGTTCCCGCTCCTACTGGAATAGAATCCCTCTTTTGCGTCTGTCACTAACGCCCAGCAGGTTACAAGTTTGAAGCACGTCACAGTCATTCATTACCGGAATCCTACTCGGAATACCACAGACAAGGTTAGACTTTCCGGATTCCCAGGATCCTACTCGGAATACCACAGACAAGGTGAGACTTTCCAGATCCTCATAAATGCCGCCATCCATCTAGCTTATACCATGAAGATTCTGTTGGGGAATCTAAGAGATACGCGTTCAAGCTCTGTTTCATGTAGAACGGAAGTGGTTGTCAATCACGCGCGTTCATAAGTGAGAATGATAATGAGGGTAATTTGACTCATAACATTCATCATGTTCTTGGGTACGAATGAATATCTTGGAATAAGAATAAGAGAGATTTGAATAAAAGATAATAGAATTGCATTAATACTTGAGGTACAGCAGAGCTCCACACCCTTAATCTATGGTGTGCAGAAACTCCACCGTTGAAAATACATAAGTAAAAGAGGTTCAGGCATGGCCGAATGGCCAGCCTCCCTAACGTGATCAATGATCTCCTAAGATGAAGAATAAAACAAAACTGAGACCAAAGATGTCTAATACAATAGATAAATGTCCTATATATACTAGACTAGCTACTAGGGTTTACATGAGTAAGTATTTGATGCATAAATCCACTTCCGGGGCCCACTTGGTGTATGCTTGGGCTGAGCTTGATCAATCCACGAGTAGAGGCATTTCTTGGCGTCAAACTCCAGGTTATGACGTGTTTTGGGCGTTCAACTCCGGATCATGACGTTTTTCTGGCGTTTAACTCCAGACAGCAGCGTGTATTCGGCGTTCAACGCCAAGTTACGTCGTCTTTCTTCGAATAAAGTATGGACTATTATATATTGCTGGAAATCCCTGGATGTCTACTTTCCAACGCCGTTGAGAGCGCGCCAATTGGAGTTCTGTAGCTCCAGAAAATCCATTTCGAGTGCAGGGAGGTCAGATTCCAACAGCATCAGCAGTCCTTTTGTCAGCCTTCTTCAGAGTTTGCTCAAATCCCTCAATTTCAGCCAGAATTTACCTGAAATCACAGAAAAACACACAAACTCATAGTAAAGTCCAGAAATGTGAATTTAACATAAAAACTAGTGAAAACATCCCTAAAAGTAGCTCAAACTTACTAAAAACTATATGAAAACAATGCCAAAAAGCGTATAAATTATCCGCTCATCACAACACCAAACTTAAATTGTTGCTTGTCCCCAAGCAACTGAAAACAAATAGGATAAAAGAAGAGAATATACTATAAATTCCAGAATATCAATGAATATTAATTTAATTAGATGAGCGGGACCTGTAGCTTTTTGCTTCTGAACAGTTTTGGCATCTCACTTTTTCCTTTGAAGTTTAGAGTGATTGGCATCTCTAGGAACTTAGAATTTTGGATAGTGTTATTGACTTTCCTAGTTAAGCATGTTGATTCTTGAACACAGCTACTTATGAGTCTTGGCTGTGGCCCTAAGCACTTTGTCTTCCAGTATTACCACCGGATACACAAATGCCACAGACACATAACTGGGTGAACCTTTTCAGATTGTGACTCAGCTTTGCTAAAGTCCCCAGTTAGTGGTGTCCAGAGCTCTTAAGCACACTCTTTTGCTTTGGATCACGACTTTAACCATTCAGTCTCAAGCTTTTCACTTGGACCTTCATGACACAAGCACATGGTTAGGGACAGCTTGATTTAGCCGCTTAGGCCTGGATTTAATTTCCTTGGGCCCTCCTATCCATTGATGCTCAAAGCCTTGGATCCTTTTTACCCTTGCCTTTTGGTTTTAAGGGCTATTGGCTTTTTCTACTGCTCCTTCTTTTTCTATATACTCTTTTTAGCCATTTTTTTTTTCGCAAGCTTTTCTTTTTCACTGCTTTTTCTTGCTTCAAGAATCAATTTCATGATTTTTCAGATCATCAATAACATTTCTCTTTGTTCATCATTCTTTCAAGAGCCAACAATTTTAACATTCATAAACAACAAGATCAAAAGACATATGCACTGTTCAAGCATTCATTCAGAAAACAAAAATATTGTCACCACATCAATATAATTAAACTAAATTCAAGAGCTATTTTCGAAATTTATGTACTTCTTGTTCTTTTGATTTAAAACATTTTTCTTTTAAGAGAGGTGAAGGATTAATGGAATTTATTCATAGCTTTAAGGCATGGTTACATACTAATGATCATGAAGTAAAGACACAAAACATAGATAAACATAATACTAAAAACCGAAAACAAAAAGAAATAAAGAACAAGGAATGAGTCCACCTGAGTGAAGGTGGCGCCTTCTTGAAGGTCCAATGGTGCTTTTTGAGCTCCTCTATGTCTCTTCCTTGTTTCTGTTGAATGATTCCTAATAATTTTGGTGTTCCTCCCCTTAGTTGCTTCCAATATTTGTGTGGAGGAAAACGTATCCCCTGAGGTATCTCAGGGATCTCTTGATTTGCAGCCATATGTTATACCACTGAGCTATGACGGCTTATATTTTCCATCTCCCAAGACTCAGAGGTGGAAGCTTTTGTCTTCCCTTTGAGGTTTCTCTGGCCTTAGGTGCCATTAATGGTAATAGAAAAGCAAAAAAGCTATGCTTTTACCACACCAAACTTAAAATATTGCTCGCCCTCGAGCAAGAAAAGAAAGAAGAGAAGAAGAAGAAGAAAATGGAAGTGAGTGAGGGGAGATGGATTCGGCTATATGGGTGGGATTGGGTGGGAAAGAGAAGTTGAATTGTAAAGGTAGGTGGGGTGTATGGGGAAGAGTGGATGGATGTAGGTAGTGAATGAAAAACAGAAGGGATGACCATGAATGGAGTGAGAGAGGGCGAGGTAGGTGGGGATCCTGTGAGGTCCACAGATCCTGAGGTGTCAAGGAATTCCATCCCTGCACCAAATAGGCATGTAAAATGCCTTGGCACACCATTCTGGCGTTTAAACGCCCATTGGTGCACATTCTGGGCGTTCAACGCCCATGTAAAGCATGTTTCTGGCGTTGAACGCCAGTTTGATGCTTGTTACTGGCGTTCAGCGCCGGTTTTTCCTCTCTGGGCACATTCCTGGCGTTCAGCGCCAGGATGTTGCTTGTTTCTGGCGTTCAGCGCCAGAATGGTGCTCTGTTCTGGCGTTGAACGCCGGCCAGATGCACCTTACTGGCGTTGAACGCCAGCCCGTGCGTCCTCCAGGGTGAAAAATTTTTTTTCTTCTGTTTTTGACTCTGTTTTTAATTTTTTTTGATTTTTTCGTGACTCCTCATGATCATGTACCTAATAAAACACAAAATAACAATAAAATAAAAATTAGATAATTAAAATTGGGTTGCCTCCCCACAAGCGCTTCTTTAATGTCAATAGCTTGACAGTGGCTCTCATGGAGCCACAAGGTGATCAGGTCAATGTTAGTGTAGTCCCAACACCAAACTTAGAGTTTGGATATGGGGTCTGAACACCAAACTTAAAGTTTGGTTGTGGCCTCACAACACCAAACTTAGAGTTTGACTGTGTGGGCTCTTCTTGACTCTGAACTGAGAGAAGCTCTTCATGCTTACTCTCTTTTGTCACAGAGGGGTGGCCATGTGCCTTAAACACAAGGTAGTCCCCATTCAATTGAAGGACTAATTCACCTCTGTTGACATCTATCACAGCTTCTGCTGTGGCTAGGAAAGGTCTTCCTAGGATGATGCATTCATCATCTTCCTTCCTAGTGTCTAGGATTATGAAATCAGCAGGGATGTAAAGGCCTTCAACCTTTACTAACACATCCTCTACTGTCCCATAAACTTGTCTAAATGACTTATCTGCCAATTGCAATGAGAACAAGGCAGGTTGTACCTCAATGATCCCCAGCTTCTCCATTATAGAGAGTGGCAAAAGATTTATCCCTGACCCTAGATCACATAGAGCTTTTTCAAAGCTCATGGTGCCTATGGTGCAAGGTATTAAGAACTTGCCAGGATCTTGTTTCTTTTGAGGTAGAGTTTTCTGAATCCAAGTATCCAGTTCATTAATGAGCAAGGGAGGTTCACTTTCCCAAGTCTCATTACCAAACAACTTGGCATTCAGCTTCATGATAGCTCCTAGATATTGAGCAAATTGCTCTCCAGTCACATCTTCATCCTCTTCAGAGGAAGAATAGTCTTCAGAGCTCATGAATGGCAGAAGGAGATTTAATGGAATCTCTATGGTCTCTGTATGAGCCTCAGATTCCTCTGGATCCTTAATAGGAAACTCCTTCTTGCTTGAGGGACGTCCCAGGAGGTCTTCCTCACTAGGATTTTCGTCCTCCTCCTCCCTTGTGCATTCGGCCACTTTGACTAAATCAATGGCCTTGCACTCTCCTTTTGGATTCTCTTCTGTATTGCTTGGGAGAATACTGGGAGGAGTTTCAATAACTTTCTTACTCAGCTGGCCCACTTGTGCCTCCAAATTTCTAATGGAGGATCTTGTTTCATTCATGAAACTGAAAGTGGCCTTTGACAGATCAGAGACAATATTGGTTAAATTAGAAGTGTTTTGTTCTGAATTCTCTGTCTGTTGCTGAGAAGATGATGGATATGGCTTACCATTGCTCAGCCTATTGCGTCCACCATTGTTAAAGCCTTGTTGAGGCTTTTGTTGATCCTTCCAGGAGAAATTTGGGTGATTTCTCCATGATGGGTTATAGGTGTTTCCATAAGGTTCACCCATGTAATTAACCTCTACCATGGCAGGGTTCTCAGGATCATAAGCTTCTTCAGAAGCTGCCTCTCTAGTACTGTTGGATGCATGTTGCAATCCATTCAGATTTTGAGAGATCATGTTGACCTGTTGAGTCAACACTTTGTTCTGAGCCAATATGGCATTCAGAGCATCAATTTCAAGAACTCCTTTTTTCTGAGGTACCCCATTATTCACGGAATTCCTCTCAGAGGTGTACATGAACTGGTTGTTTGCAACCATGTCAATGAGTTCTTGAGCCTCTTCAGGCGTTTTCTTCAGGTGAATAGATCCACCTGCAGAATGATCCAATGACATTTTCGAAAATTCAGAGAGACCATAATAGAATATATCTAATAGGGTCCATTCTGAAAACATGTCAGATGGACATCTTTTGGTCAGCTGCTTGTATCTTTCCCAAGCTTCATAGAGGGATTCACCATCTTTTTGTTTGAAGGTTTGAACATCCACTCTCAGCTTGCTCAGCTTTTGAGGAGGAAAGAATTTATCCAAGAAGGCAGTGACCAGCTTATCCCAGGAGTCCAGGCTATCCTTAGGTTGTGAATCCAACCATACTCTAGCTCTGTCTCTTACAGCAAAAGGGAAAAGCATGAGTCTGTAGACTTCAGGATCAACTCCATTCGTCTTTACGGTCTCACAGATCTGCAAGAACTCAGTTAAAAACTGATAAGGATCTTCAGATGGAAGTCCATAAAACTTGCAGTTTTGTTGCATTAATGCAACTAGTTGAGGCTTAAGCTCAAAGTTATTGGCTCCAATGGCAGGAATGGAGATGCTTCTTCCATCAAACTTGGACGTTGGCTTTGTGAAGTCACCAAGCATTCTCCTTGCATTATTATTATTATTATTTTCGGCTGCCATGTCCTTCTCTTGTTCGAAAATTTCTGAAAGGTTATTTCTGGATTGTTGTAATTTAGCTTCTCTTAATTTTCTCTTCAGAGTCCTTTCAGGTTCTGGATCAACTTCAACAAGAGTGCCCTTTTCCCTGTTCCTGCTCATATGTAAGAGAAGAAAACAAGAAAAGAAAGAGGAATCCTCTATGTCACAGTATAGAGATTCCTTTATGTTAGTAGAAGAAGATAGGGGTATAAGGAAGAAGAGGGAAGGATTCGGATTTTTGGATGAAGAAAGGTGAAGAGAAGTGTTAGTAATTAAATAATTAAATAGAAGAAGAGAGGTGAAGAGAAAGTTCGAAAATAATTTTGAAAAAGGGGTTAGTAATTTTCGAAAATTAAAGATAAGATAAGATTAAAATTAAAAATTAAAACAAAAAGAATTTTTGAAAAAGAGAGGGAGAATTTTCGAAAATTAGAGAGGGAAAAGTAGTTAGGTGGTTTTGAAAAAGATAAGAAACAAACAAAAAGTTAGTTAGTTGATTGAAAAAGATTTGAAATCAAGTTTTTTTTTTTTAAAAAAAGATAAGAAGTTAGATAAGATATTTTGAAATCAAATTTTGAAAAAGATAAAATTTTTGAAAAAGATAAGATAAAAGATAGAAAGATATATTTGAAAAAGATATTTTGAAAAAGATTTAATTTTAAAAATTGACTTGACTAACAAGAAACTACAAGATAAGATTCTAGAACTTAAAGATTGAACCTTTCTTAACAAGAAAGTAACAAACTTCAAATTTTTGAACCAATCACATTAATTGTTAGCTAATTTTCGAAAATTTGATATAAAGATAAGAAAAAGATTTTTGAAAATATTTTGAAAAATAATTTTGAAATTTTCGAAAATAATAAAAAAAAATGAAAAAGATATGATTTTTGAAAAAGATTTTGAAAAGATAAGATTTTTAAAATTGAAATTTTGATTTGACTTGTAAGAAACAACTAATTTTGAAAATTTTTGACCAAGTCAACCCAAAATTTCGAAAATTTGGAGGAAAATAAGGAAAAGATATTTTTTTGATTTTTTGAATATTTTAATTATGAGAAAGAAAAACAACAAAAATACTCAATGCATGAAATTTTTTAGATCAAAACAATGAATGCCTGCAAGAATGCTATGAATGTCAAGATGAACACCAAGAATACTTTGAAGATCATGATGAACATCAAGAACATTATTTTGAAAAATTTTTGATGCAAAAAAAAAAAAACATGCAAGACACCAAACTTAAAAATTAACACAAGACTCAAACAAGAAACACAAAATATTTTTGATTTTTATGATTTTCTAATTTTTTTGTATTTTTATTAATTTTTTTCGAAAATAAAGTTTAGAAAAACGAAAAATAAAAGAAAAATTTTAAAAAAGATTTTTGAAAAGAAAATTACCTAATCTGAGCAACAAGATGAACCGTCAGTTGTCCATACTCGAACAATCCCCGGCAACGGCGCCAAAAACTTGGTGGACGAAATTGTGATCATATTCATTGTAATTGGATTTTAGAAATTGGCACGAGTGGACACAACTCCGTTCAACTAACCAGCAAGTGTACTGGGTCGTCCAAGTAATAAACCTTACATGAGTAAGGGTCGAATCCACAGAGATTGTTGGTATGAAGCAAGCTATGGTCACCTTGCAAATCTCAGTTAGGCAGAAAAAAGGGGAATTGTGATTATTGGAATAAATAATAAATAAAAAGCAATAATAAAAGGGATAGAATACTTATGCAGATTCATTAGTGGGAATTTCAGATAAGCGGATGGAGATGCTGTAGAGCTCAAAGACGCCTGCTCTCCTACTGCTTCTACTCAGTCCTTCTTACTCCTTTCCATGGCAAGCTTTGTATAGGGGTTCACCATCAACTGTGGCTACTTTCATCCTCTCGGGAAAATGATCCTATGCGGTTGTCAGTCGCACGGCTAATCGTCTGGAGGCATCACCCATGGCTGATGGCTACATCCCATCCTCGCAGTGAAAACTAATGCTCACGCACTCTGTCACAGTACGGCTAATCACCGGTTGGTTCCCGCTCCTACTGGAATAGAATCCCTCTTTTGCGTCTGTCACTAACGCCCAGCAGGTTACAAGTTTGAAGCACGTCACAGTCATTCATTACCGGAATCCTACTCGGAATACCACAGACAAGGTTAGACTTTCCGGATTCCCAGGATCCTACTCGGAATACCACAGACAAGGTGAGACTTTCCGGATCCTCATAAATGCCGCCATCCATCTAGCTTATACCACGAAGATTCTGTTGGGGAATCTAAGAGATACGCGTTCAAGCTCTGTTTCATGTAGAACGGAAGTGGTTGTCAATCACGCGCGTTCATAAGTGAGAATGATAATGAGGGTAATTTGACTCATAACATTCATCATGTTCTTGGGTACGAATGAATATCTTGGAATAAGAATAAGAGAGATTTGAATAAAAGATAATAGAATTGCATTAATACTTGAGGTACAGCAGAGCTCCACACCCTTAATCTATGGTGTGCAGAAACTCCACCATTGAAAATACATAAGTAAAAGAGGTTCAGGCATGGCCGAATGGCCAGCCTCCCTAACGTGATCAATGATCTCCTAAGATGAAGAATAAAACAAAACTGAGACCAAAGATGTCTAATACAATAGATAAATGTCCTATATATACTAGACTAGCTACTAGGGTTTACATGAGTAAGTATTTGATGCATAAATCCACTTCCGGGGCCCACTTGGTGTATGCTTGGGCTGAGCTTGATCAATCCACGAGTAGAGGCATTTCTTGGCGTCAAACTCCAGGTTATGACGTGTTTTGGGCGTTCAACTCCGGATCATGACGTTTTTCTGGCGTTTAACTCCAGACAGCAGCGTGTATTTGGCGTTCAACGCCAAGTTACATCGTCTTTCTTCGAATAAAGTATGGACTATTATATATTGCTGGAAATCCCTGGATGTCTACTTTCCAACGCCGTTGAGAGCGCGCCAATTGGAGTTCTGTAGCTCCAGAAAATCCATTTCGAGTGCAGGGAGGTCAGATTCCAACAGCATCAGCAGTCCTTTTGTCAGCCTTCTTCAGAGTTTGCTCAAATCCCTCAATTTCAGCCAGAATTTACCTGAAATCACAGAAAAACACACAAACTCATAGTAAAGTCCAGAAATGTGAATTTAACATAAAAACTAGTGAAAACATCCCTAAAAGTAGCTCAAACTTACTAAAAACTATATGAAAACAATGCCAAAAAGCGTATAAATTATCCGCTCATCACAACACCAAACTTAAATTGTTGCTTGTCCCCAAGCAACTGAAAATCAAATAGGATAAAAGAAGAGAATATACTATAAATTCTAGAATATCAATGAATATTAATTTAATTAGATGAGCGGGACTTGTAGCTTTTTGCTTCTGAACAGTTTTGGCATCTCACTTTTTCCTTTGAAGTTTAGAGTGATTGGCATCTCTAGGAACTTAGAATTTTGGATAGTGTTATTGACTTTCCTAGTTAAGCATGTTGATTCTTGAACACAGCTACTTATGAGTCTTGGCTGTGGCCCTAAGCACTTTGTCTTCCAGTATTACCACCGGATACACAAATGCCACAGACACATAACTGGGTGAACCTTTTCAGATTGTGACTCAGCTTTGCTAAAGTCCCCAGTTAGTGGTGTCCAGAGCTCTTAAGCACACTCTTTTGCTTTGGATCACGACTTTAACCATTCAGTCTCAAGCTTTTCACTTGGACCTTCATGACACAAGCACATGGTTAGGGACAGCTTGATTTAGCCGCTTAGGCCTGGATTTAATTTCCTTGGGCCCTCCTATCCATTGATGCTCAAAGCCTTGGATCCTTTTTACCCTTGCCTTTTGGTTTTAAGGGCTATTGGCTTTTTCTACTGCTCCTTCTTTTTCTATATACTCTTTTTAGCCATTTTTTTTTTCGCAAGCTTTTCTTTTTCACTGCTTTTTCTTGCTTCAAGAATCAATTTCATGATTTTTCAGATCATCAATAACATTTCTCTTTGTTCATCATTCTTTCAAGAGCCAACAATTTTAACATTCATAAACAACAAGATCAAAAGACATATGCACTGTTCAAGCATTCATTCAGAAAACAAAAATATTGTCACCAACAGCATCCATTTCGAGTGCAGGGAGGTCAGAATCCAACAACATCAGCAGTCCTTTTTCAGCCTGAATCAGATTTTTGTTCAGGTCCCTCAATTTCAGCCAGAAAATACCTGAAATTACAGAAAAATACACAAACTCATAGTAAAGTCCAGAAATGTGAATTTTGCATAAAAACTAATAAAAACATCCTTAAAAGTAGCCAGATCCTACTAAAAACTACCTAAAAACAATGCCAAAAAGCGTATAAATTATCCGCTCATCAGTAGGGGCGTTTTTATTAAAACTCGTCTTTATTCTTAAGAGTTGTTATAAATTGATATTTAGGCGAGTAAATATTTTTTAGTGATTATGGAGTCTTATGAGTTGAACTGAACTGCCTTAAATGAATGTGATTGCTTACTTGCCTATGGCTAATTCTGAATATTGAGTTGATATTGAGGTAGTGAATGAAAGATTAATTTGATAATCTGATTCGAATGTTTATCAAGTATAATTTGAGAATTGGAAAGTAATTTGATGTTAGATTTAGTTTGACTTTGGAAAACGATTTGAGATTTGTGAAAGACTTGGGTTTGAAAATGTTGGAAAGTGTTTGAGAAAATGTTAGTTGACTTTGTTGGAAATGAATTGGAATTTTGGAAAGGGTTATAATATTGAAAATAAGCTTGATTTGTAGAAAAATGAATTTAAATATAAAATGGTTTGAGATATTGAAATTGTTCTGATTTTGAAATTGAGTTGAAAGGAGTTTGAGAAATGGTTTTGTTGGGACCCAGAAAGGGTGGCAGTGTCCGAGTTTTAGAGGAGATGTTGCCGAAATTTTATAAAATTGGAAGTTTTATTTGAAGTATTTAATTAAAAAGATTTGTTCTTAAACATTATATGTTTTAAGATTGATTTATTTATCAGAGAAAGAATTATGTTTTGAATTGGGATTTGTTAATGGATGGAATGGAAAGAAGGATAATGAGGATTTTCTTTGAAATATGGTTTTGAAATGAATTTGGAAATGAGATTTGGATTGATGAATGATTATGACGTTGAGAATGTTGAGAATGTTGAGATATGAACTTTGAATTATTCACATGGCTTATGAATTTAAATTATCTGAGATACGAGGTTTCCTGGATAAAGTACCATGGCTTGCCACCACGTGTACCAGGTTGAAAACTCAATACTCTGTTGACCCTACGACGTAAGTGTGACCGGGCACTATATAAATTCCCGGGAATGTTACCCTCATTGAGCAATATTGATTATTTGAGAAAAATCTATGCACAGACTCTTGGGGATGCACGTCGGGGGACAGTCTAAGGATAATTCAGACTTGTCGGGTTGGCTGGATAACCGACAGATGAGCCTCATCAGCCATAGGACAGGCATGCATCATATGCATTTGTATGCTTTGCTTGGGTTTGAACTTGTTTTGGTTTGCCTAATTGCTAAACTGTTCTTAATTGCTACTTGAACTATTTGCTGTAACTGCTACCTAAACCTGTGCTTTCCTTGTCTGTCTTACCTGTGTTTGTCTTGGCGTGCTACCTTTGAGAATGAACTTTGGTGCTGAATTAATGATTGTGTTGTTTGATTGCATGATTGGTTTGTGATTGAGATTTTCTTATATGAAATGAAAGGTTTTTCGGATTTCTGAAAGATTAAACATTGTTTCTTTAAAAAGGTTTTGAACGGTTACCTATTGGTTTTTTAAAAGATTCGTAAGGCAATGATAATCACTGAGCTTGAAAACATTTTTCTTATTAGATATCTTCTTATGACAACTTTGAAACTCTGTGGTGAGACCGTGTGATTAGGTTCTCACCCCCTATAACTTTACCTTTTTCAGGAACCAGATGAAGCATTATGAAGAGTTATACTGCATTTGGTTTGTATGTTGTTGTATTAATTAGATTATTTTCGTCCCTCGTCTTTGTTATTTCAAGTTTGTAAGAGGGATAAGAGTTTTATGGTTTATATGTATATTATATTATAAAATATTATGTAAGGAGTCTTGTATATGAATCTATGCCTACTTGTATTTTTCTTAAGATAAAGTATTTATTTCCAATTTTTAAAGAAATTAGCGATACGGTATTGAGTCACAGGCTCCTATGTTAATATTTAGTATATAAAGTAGTCGTAATACTCCTTGCTATCAGAGTGGCGCAGCCAGAAGCGTGACATTCTGGTAGTGAGGGTGTTACAAATATTCTTATGAATTTTTCTAACATGGTGGAAACTCAATTCAGTATTAAAGTAAAATAGATTTGATCTGATAATGCCAAGGAGTTATTACTCACTGATTTTTTGCAATCAAAAGGCATAATTCAGCAATTTTCATGTGCAGAGAGACCCGAGCATAATTTAGTTGTAGAAAGAAAACATCAACACTTACATAATGTTACAAGAGCCCTCTTTTTTTAGTCCAAGGCTCCCATCAAATTCTGGAGAGAATGTATTCTAACTGCTACCTTCTTGGTGAATAGGTTGCCTAATTCAGCCCTACAGCACACTTTACCATATGAGAAATTATTCCTCAAACAACCAAATTATCATGCACTGTGGGTTTTCGGGTGTCTGGTTCATGCATCCACGTTAATATCTCAAAGGAACTAATTCTCTCCAAGAGCTGTAAAAGCAGTTTTTGTTGGATATCCTTCAGGGTATAAAGGATACAAGTTATATGATTTAGAGGCAAAAAAGTTCTTCATACTCAGAGATGTCACATTCATTGAAAGTGTATTTTCCTTCAGTGAGCTACCAGCTGATCAGTCCCCTTTTGTGGATAATTTTCCAGATGTGGTGATGCCTACATTGCTTCAAGACACTTCTCTTCACGGCTCAGCACCAATTCAACAATCTTTGACCAATACTTTCAAACCTCATCGCCCAACAATACCTCTAACATCTGATCACAATCATGATATTATCCCTGAACCTCAACCATCTCAACCTATCCTTAGAAGATCTACTAGACTAACTAAACCTACACAATATCTTCATGATTACCAATGCCATAATGTTGCCACCATAACCAATTCCAAATATTTGACTAAACCATACATGAACTTTGTAGCCAATGTAAACACCATACCTGAACCTGCTTTCTACCACCTAGCTATGAAATACCCAAAGTGGTGACAAGCCATGAATGAAGAGCTTCGGGCAATGCAAGAAAATAACACATGGACCTTGGCACCTCTCCTACAATGAAAATACACCATAGGTTGCAGATGGATATACAAGGTAAAGTGTAAGGCAGATGGATCAATGGAGAGATACAAGGCGAGGTTGGTCGCAAAGGGATATACGCAACAAGTTGGGATAGATTACAAAGATACCTTTTTTCCAGTAACCAAATTAACTACTGTTTGGGTTCTTCTATCACTAACAGCAATCAATAACTGGTTTTTGTTACAAATGGATGTGAATAATGCGTTCCTTAATGGTGGCCTCTTTGAGAAAGTCTATATGGATTTGCCTCTTGGATACAAGACCAAGGAGTAAAATCTTGTGTGCAAATTGAATAAGTCCATCTATAGCCTGAAACAAGCATCCAGACAATGGTTCTTTAAATTGTCCTCAGCATTATTGAGCCACGATTTCAAACAATCCAAGAGAGACTACTCCCTTTTCACCTTTGGCACAGGTGACAGCATAGTCTACTTACTTGTATATGTGGACGACATCATCTTGGCAAGCTCCTCCAAGAAAATCATGTGTAAGGTACAACCCTTATTAGAATCTATGTTCAAACTCAAGGTTTTAGGTGATTTAAAATACTTTCTGGGGCTAGAACTTGCAAGATCATCTGAAGGCATTATCCTTAGCCAAAGAAAGTACACCTTGAGCATATTGGAAGACACCAACTTTGTTGATGCTAAGCTGAATTCCTTACCTATGGAGACAAATCTGATGATGAGTGCCTTTGATGGGGACCCATTGCATGATCCTTCCACTTATAGGCTTATAATTGGGAGGCTAATATACCTTACAATATCACGTCCTGGCATCACATATGTTGTCTCCACATTGAGTCAATTTCTATCCATACCAACCACCACTCATCTTACTTCTCTCCACCACTTACTGAGGTACTTAAAGAGACTGTGGGACAAGGCCTTCTCTTCTTTGCCAAGTCAAAACTATGACTTACGGCATATGCTGACGCTAATTGGGCAGGTTGCCCAAACACTAAAAGAAGTGTCATTGGTTATTGCATTTTCATTGGTGATTCTCTTATCTCTTGGAGATCAAAGAAGCAACACACTATCTCAAGGTCTTCTGCTGAATCTAAATACCGGGCCATGGCAGCAGTGGCAGCTGAATTAACCTAGTTGAGAGGCCTTCTATCTGACTTTCAAGTTGGCATTCTATCTTCTATGCTCTTTTGTGACTCACAATCAGCCATCCACATTGCAACGAATCCCACATTTCATGAGAGAACAAAGCATATCAAAATCGATTGTCACTTTGTTTGAGAGCGAGTGATGGCAGAATTCCTGAATCTCATTCACATTCGGACATAATACCAACTAGCTTATGTGTTTACTAAGCCTATAACTCTAGTTCAGTTCAATAATCTCATTTCTAAGTTTGGTATGATAAACATTTATCTACCAACTTAAGGAGGGGATATTATACCTAATGTGATTTATTATGTACTCTCGTACTTCCGGTGTATATATATATATATATATATATATATATATATATATATATATATATATATATATATATATTTGTAAACAAAATACCAATACAAATACACAATTCTTTCATTTTGCATCCCAATAATTCTCGTTTCTCCTTGCTTGATGGTGATTGTCTCTTCCTAGTTACCCTTTTGTTTTTCTTTTTCTTTTCAAAGATTAAGGTTCTTTTATTTTGTCTAAATCTTCTCCTCTCGTTTTGGAGAAAGAATTAGTAAAATCTGTTATTTATTAATTAATTAAATTATTTTTTATAATTGTCGTTGCTTTATTATTATTATTATTATTATTATTATTATTATTATTATTATTATTATTTGTCAGTTGCACCTTTTATATTTTTATTTTATTGAGTTCATATAGTATTTAACAACTTTAATAATGACAAATATTTGATAGGCTTATAAAGCTTAACTTAAGTTACTTGTGTGGATTGATATGACACATTAATATACTTCTTAAAATGTTGCATCTGGTTCGGACTTTGGCAAGGCCAAGTGATAGAAAGAAATCTTTAAAAATATTAGGGATGTAGTGTGGATGAGTTTATGATGTAATGTTTAGAATTGGAAGTTGTTCAATTTGTCAAACAAAAAAAGAAAAGTATTGCAAATCTAGTGTATCAAACTTAAAGGATGTTAATCACATACCTAAATTTTGTTCGATTCTCTTGTCATGGAGAGCTTTTCTCTCTAAAAGAGAACTCATGAAGCACGTAGCTCGAAATTATGGGGGCTTCTTGGCCCAATTTTAGAAGGCTGGAAGCTAATTTGGAATGCTATATCAAAGGGGATCATTTGATATCAAAGGAGGACACTTGAGAGCTCAGTTTTTTACAATAGAACACATTATTAGGAGTAGGAGTAGTGTAGTTTAGAAAATTCTCTCTTAGGGTTTATTTAGGTTTCATTGTAGGATTTTATACTTGATCTTGGATTTTTCTCATCTCTTTTGTAAGTACTCTTTAATTTTTCTCTAATTACATCACATTTACTCTTCCTACATTTTTTTATGGTTCAAGTTATTTTGTTAATATATGCAATTTTGATTTCTTGAATCTTTTGTTTATGAATTTGGCCTTTTATGACTTTTATATGCTTGATTGAATTTCTAGATATTGTGAATAATTTGCTTATAGTTTTAATTTTTCTTTGCAATTTCCTATGTTTTGCTTTATTGCCACCAAGTATTTGTGAAAACATCACTTGAAAATTTTGAGTAAATTTTCACCCCTTGACTTGGAAAATGAGTCCGTAGGATACTAGAGTCATAATGTCCGACATTTAGTAGCAATTCTTAAGTTGTTAGTTGGTTCTTGTTTCCACTGACGCTAGCTTTTTACTAAGTTAATTAGTAAGTTAGCTAGGACTTATGGATTAAGGTCAATTATGCTTGCTTGACATACTCCTCGATGTTAGGAGTTGACGAAGTGAGATTAACTCATCATAGTTGCCATAGTTGTGGTTATGACAATGATAGGATTCCTTAATTCTCATTTCCAAGTCAAGGCTCTCTTATACAATTATTGCAGTTTCACTAGTTTTGACCATATCTTCCTTTTGATTTGTAGTAATTTCTTTTTTGATCTTTTGTTAGTTCTTTTATTCTTTAATATCTTTTACATTTCCCATTTTATACTTCAAAACCCCTCTTATCTCATAACCAATAGTGTGTACACCAAGTTTGCATGGTCCGAGAGAAGACAACCCGGGATTTCAAACTCCCGGTTTATATTTGTTTTGGATTGTGACGATCTTATAGTTTTAAACTTTGATTGATAGGATCGATTGTCGGTTTGGACTATGCTTACAACGGAATTTATTTTCTAAATTTCTGAATCTTGGCCTCTTGAAAAGATTTGGAGAATGACTCAAAAGATGATGAAGATTCTAATAAGGGCTCCCAAGCCTATCTCATGGCCGACCATGACCAACCCAATGAGGTAATATTCATTGAACCTTCTACTGAGGCCCTTCATCTCATGATAGATCATCTCACTGAAAAATTGAGAAATTTTATTAATAAATGCCATAATCTTGAAACGAAAAATGACATCCTTAAAGCTGAAAATGCTTTTCTCAAAGATAAACTAAGAGAAGCCGAAATAGATTTAGATCTTGTTGAAGAAAACAAGTGGATTAAGGCTCAAATTAGTAGTTGTGAGAAACAGCATTCTATGATTGCATACTTAAACTGTTTTGAAGAAAATGATAGATTGTATAAAGAGGTTAGAAGTTTAAAGGAAGATCTAGCCAAGTTTGCTCAAAGTTCTGAGAATTTAAATAAACTTTTGGTTAATCAAAAGCCTCTTTATGAAAAAGCTGGGTTGGGTTTTTATGAAAAATCTAAAACTGTTTTTGAAAGATCTCCACATGCAAATGTGGCCTTTACTTTAGATGACATAAGATTTTAAAACCCAACTAATCTGAAAAAATAGCAAACAAAAAGATTTTGTCGCTTATGCAACCGGGATAGACATTTTTCTATTCACTGTTTTATAACTAAAAAAATAATTGGTGATAAAGTCTTAAAATAATTGGCAACTATAATGGTCTTGGCCAAAAAATATGGTTTAACATTAAAGGATCCAAAAAGATTTGGATACCTAAGGTCACTTGAGAATGTTTTGTAGGTTTGCCTAGCATCCAAAAGAAAGGACAACATGTGGTATTTGGATAGCGAATGCTCTAGGCATATGACCGAAAAGTCTATGTTCTTCATCAAGCTAGACAACTATGATGGATGCTTCGTAACTTTTGGTGATAATGGTAAAGAAAAGATAGTGGCCATATGTAGAGTAGGTAAAAATTTCTCTCCAATCATAAATGATGTTTTTCTTGTTGACGGATTGAAACACCATTTACTAAGCATTAGCCAATTATGTCATCTAGGATACTTGATTATTTTTAGGAAATTGGATTGCTTAGTTATTTGTGAAAAATTCGGTGAAGTTTTGTTTGAAGCAAAAAGATGTAATAATGTGTATGGACTTACTCTAGAGGAACTAAAAGGACAAAATGTAGAATGTTTTACTTCAATGGAATCCGAAAAATGACTTTGGCATAGAAGGTTGGGACATGCAAGCATGTACCAAATTTCTAAGCTAGTAAAGAAAAACTTGGTTAGAGGTGTTTCTTACATAAAGTTTGACAAAGACATCACTTGTGATACTTGTCAATTGGACAAACACACAAAATCCTCTTTTAAGCCCAAGTATGGAATCTTTACCAAAAGGCCATTAGAAATGCTACATATTTATCTTTTTGGTCTTACAAGAACTCAAAGTTTGGGAGAAAAATATTATGTCTTAGTAGTGGTTGATGATTTCTCTAGATATGGATGGGTTCTTTTCTTAACTCACAAGAATGATGCATTCAATTCTTTTTCTTCTCTTTGCAAAAAAGATTCAAAATAAAAAGGATTTAAAAATTGCTTTTATAAGAAGTGATCATGGGAAGGAATTTGAAAATCAAGAATTTGAAAACTTTTGTGATGAGTTTGGAATTTCTCATAACTTTTCATGTCCTAGGACCCCCCAACAAAATAAGATTGTTGAAAGGAGAAATAGAAGTCTCCAAGAAATGACTAGGACAATGCTTTGTGAAAATGAGGTTCTAAAATATCTATGGACAGAGGCTGTAAACACAGCTTGCTACATTTTGAATAGAACCATCATTAGAAACGGGCTAAAGGAAACTCCTTATGAGCTATGGAAAGGAACATCTCCAAATCTCAAATACTTTTACATATTCGGATGCAAATATTTTGTGTTAAATAATAAAGATAATCTTAAAAATTTTGATCCAAAATCTTATGAAGGTATGTTTGTAGGATACTCAACCACTAGTAAAGCTTATAGAGTTTATCTCAAAGAACATAGAACCATAGAGGAATCCATACATGTTTCTTTTTGTGACTTTAACTTCATTCCAAGCTCTGTCATAGAGGATGATGCAGGAATTGAAACTGAGTTGAATCCAAAGAAGAATCAAGGAAATGAAAAATCTACACCATCAGTAGAGAATGCTGACTCTAACCCTACAGATCAGAATGTAGGAAATAATCTGGCTTTGTCTCCTGATGAGGCAGGAGATTTTGGATCCGTGAGCATTGATGGACCAAGTCAAAGCTAAACTGAAAACCCATCACATAAACCTAGAGAGTGAAAATTCTTGAAGAACTACCCTCATGAGTTTATTATTGGAGATCCTTCAAATAGAGTCACCAGTAGATCCTCATGTAAGAAAAAAGCCAATGTCAACAACGTTGACTTTTTATCGCAATTGGAGCCCCAAAATGTGAAAGAAGCACTTGAAGATACTTCTTGGATTAAAGCTATGAATGAAGAGTTAAGCCAATTTGAAAAGAATAAGGTTTGGACTCTTGTACCTTACTCAAATGGTAAAAAGGTATCGGTACCAAATGGATCTTTAGAAATAAATTGGGTGAGAATGGTAGTGTGGTTCATAACAAGACTATATTAGTGGCCCAAGGTTACGATCAAGAAAAGGGCATTGACTTTGATGAGTCATTTGCTCCGATAGCAAGAATAGAAGCTATTCGGTTATTGCTTGCATATGCTGTCCACAAAGGTTTTAAATTATTTCAAATGGATGTCAAATATGCATTTTTAAATGGCTTTATTGATAGAGAAGTATATGTAGTTCAACCCTCCAATTTTGAAAATAAGGATTTTCCTAATCATATTTTTAAACTTGCAAAAGCACTTTATGGTTTGAGACAAGCTTCTAAAGCTTGGTATGAAAGGTTTAGTGCCTTCTTGTTGCAAAATAATTTTAAAAGGGGTACTACAGATACTACTCTATTTATTAAAGAGTCTAATGATGATTTCTTGCTTGTCTAAGTGTATGTGGACGATATTGTATTTGGATCGGCTAATGAAACCTTGTGTGAAGAATTTGGAAAATTAATGACTAATGAGTTTGATATGAGTATGATAGGAGAACTCATTTTCTTCCTTGGACTTCTAATCAAACAAACTCCTAGTGGTATTTTTGTTCACTAAGATAAATATGCCAAGGAGTTGGTAAGAAATTCGGTTAAGAAAATTCCAAACCAATGGGTACTCCTATACATCCAAATACTAAACTTAACAAGGATGAAAGAAGGAAAGATGTCGATGAAACTATGTATAGAGAAATGATTGGATCACTTATGTATCTTATATCTTGTAGACCTGATATAGTTCAAAGTGTGAGTGTGTATCCTAGATTTCAATCGAATCCTAAAGAATCACATCTTTTCTCTGTCAAAAGAATTATTAGATACATAAATGGCACACCTGACTTCGATTTGTGGTATCCTGAATCTGATGATTTTTTTGTAATTGGTTTTTGTGATGCAGATTATGCGGGTGATCGTGTGGATAAGAGAAGCACATCGGGAATGTGTTGCTTTCTTGGACAATCCTTAAATGTTTGGTCAAGTAAAAATAAAGCTACTATTGCTTTATCCATGGCTGAAGCCAAATACATATCTGTCTTCGCCTGCTGTTCACAATTAATTTGGCTCAAAACTCAGTTAGCCGATTATAAACTAGAAATTAATAGTATCCCTTTGCTTTGTGACAATATGAGTGCTATAAATATTTCTAAAAATCCTATTTTGCACTCAAGAATTAAGCACATTGAGGTTAGATATCATTTATAAGAGAGCATGTACAACAGGGAACCATTGATATTCAATTTATGAAATCAGAGGATTAATGGGTTGATATCTTCACAAAGCCATTGTGTGAAGATAGGTTCTGTAAAGTGAGAATTGCATTGGGAATCATTGACATTGAATCTGTGGAGTAATTGTATCTAATGAGCTTCTAAGTGTTTTTGTCTCACAGGTTGCAGGGAGACAAAACTGAGCAAATGATGACATTCTCCTTAAGGGTTGTACACGGTCCAGAAACCTTCTTTGATATGGACTGAAAATAAGCCTCAAAGTGGCCTCATGTGTTTCGTCATCACCATTGGGCCTATGTGAATTGACCTTTAGTTAATGAAACTAGCCTTATGTTGTTTTCAATCATAAAAGTATTTTTTTAAAAAAAATTGAAATTGGTTTAGAATTTCTCTTTTTTCCTCATCTCAAGTCATGTCAGTCAGAAACCTTTCAAATCTTTCTTGGTATGTCATGTCAAAAACTGCATGTTCTTTGAAATTCAAACTCCTTCTTGAAAACCGTTTCATTAAGAAATTTTTGTTTTAAAAAAAAATTTTCATTGTGTATTAATGACAATTTCTTAACAAAGAAAAATTTCTCTCTTCTCCACTACTCCACTTCGGCGATTCTTCTCCCTTCTACTTTTACTTCCCTTCTCTTCAAAATAAAAAAGAAGGTTGCAACTAGAAAAGGCACGGGCACATACATCCCTCCACGAAATCCTCCAAAATAAGAAACTCCACAATAACATACTCCACTCATATCTACATTCACATTCATCTTTCTCTCAATCCTCTCAACCAACTAAAACCATGGCAAGAAAAACCATTCATCCTAGGCTTCTTCTGCTCACAAGGGGGTTGAGTCTTCTCGCGGTAAAGGTGGAAAAGGAAAAAGGCCATTGCAAGATGAAGAACAACCACCATCTCCTCCTCCACACTTAACCCATCATCCTTCAGGATGTTCTGTCCCTTCCAGTCGTCCCTTTAGAGGTCCCAGACGGCCTAATCTTCAACCTACCAGGTAAACCCTCCAACATTGACTCTCTTGACTTCAAAACCAAGTTTGGTAAATCATCTCATTCTTACTATGATCCTCATAGATTTTCTCACTGCATCGATTATGAGTTTTATAAACAAGTTATTTCATACCGGACCATCTGTTCTTCTTTTGTTGTTGATCTTGATGCATTGGCTAAAAAGAGGATTGATTTCAAAAACAATTTTCAAACTCTGAAATAGGATAACATTTTTAAGATTTGAAAATCAGTTTATCCGAATCTGGTTAGAGAGTTCTATGCTAACTTACTCTTTCATGAGGGAGAACTTCATTCCTATGTCAATGGTACTCAATTTGTTTTGAATACGGACACCATTGGTGATGCCCTCGGCTATCAAGACATAGAGATAAGAGCATATATGTCTGCAAAATGGGATGACCATGTTGGTGTCTCCCATCAAAAAGCTTTGGCTAGAATTTGTGAAAACTTCTCTCTTACGGATGGTATGACCCCCACTTTTAAGGCTTTAAATCATGTTAGAGCCCAACTTCATCGCATTTTGACTCTTATTATCATGTCTCGAAGTAGGTCTTACCAACGGATAACAGTTTGTGACACTCTGGTGTTTTATGCCATTCTGAACTTTATTTTCATTTCTTTTGCTTATCTTATAATTCGCTATATGTTGGATTGTTCAAAAGTGAAAAAAAATAGTTCTCTTCCTTATGGAATATTTTTTACTTGTTTATTTGAAAATTTTGTAATTGATTTGAGTAATGAGCCCATTGAAAACAAAGTGTCTTCACTTAAAGGCGGTGGTGCAACAAAACAAGCTAAAGGCAAAGGTACCAAGGGTACTAAGGTTTTGGTCATGAATGAAAATGAAGATGAAAGTCTTTTCTCTCCCTCAGTTGCTGGTACCTCTGATTCCCACAAATACTTTATCATTGGGATTGTTAAAGACGCCCTTCAAGAGTTTGTCTTTATGACCAAATAGATGGTTAGATCAAGCAAAGAACAACATAATATTGCAGTACAAAATGAAAATTCTTGATAAAATTCCATCATAGGATCGAGGTATTTTTGAAGCATCTTGATTTGCTTGATGAGGATTAGGTAGTGTCAGACAAAAATAAAGATGTCTTAGAAACTGAAGAAGAGGATTCTGATGCCTAGTCTTGCTCATGCTGCCTCTAAAAGTCTAATATTTTGCTGCCTCTGGTTTCTGAACTATAATGAACTTTACTAGTTTTATTTGAACTTTATATCATTTGGAATGCCTATAATAACTCTAGACACTTTTACTCTATTTGATATGAATAGTTTGCTATTTTACTTTTTTGTGACTATGTTTGATTGCAGGTTTCCCACTTTGATAACAAAAGGGGGAGTATATGGAAAATGAACAAAAATTTATTAAAGTAATGAACAAATATTATTAGAAAATTATCAATTATTTGTTAATTTGTTTGGTTTAATGTGCAGGAAAATTAAGTCAATAAACATGGCCCAAGAAATAAATCATCAAGCCCATACACATTTTTTGGTCCACTATAACTAAAATCCAATGAGAGAAAAAGAAAGATAGATGGCCCAGAATACACAATCAAAGATCAATGGAAAAATACCTCCACCACAAATGTTTCTCATCTGAAACAAAGGGGGCTCTGAGTAAAACAATTGAAATCAAACAAGCCCAAACAAAGATCTAAGCCCATTTGAAAAAGTATCCAAGGCACCACCTTCAGAAACTTGAACCCCAAGTTTATTTCAATTAAATCTCTTGTAGCTTTTACTGAAAGCCAAACTCTCTGTTCTCTCTTCTCCCTCTTTCTCATCTATCACGTCATTCTCTGATCAAAGAATAAAGAAAGAATAGGAAAATCTGGTGCTAGAGTTCGGTGAAAAAAAAAAACTTGTTACCAAGTTTAAGAAAGTTTTTGAGCTACAATAAAAAGGAAGATTGCATCTGGTGAGAGCATCTTCAAAAGGTGATTTCCTCATTTGAGCTACATCAAAGCACCTTAAAGAAATTTGTCAAGCCTTAAGTACAAATCAAGCAACCATGGAGAAAGTGAGGTCAAACTTATTCAGAAGCTCATCCACAGTCCAAATCCAAACTTGGGGCCAAAGAAATCACACACGGTCAAGATTGAAGGAACTTGAAGAAAAAGAATGAGAGAGAAGGTAATTTGCATGTCAAGATTTGGTCTTCTCTCTCTCTATTCTGATAACGGTGCTACAAAGTCTAATAATGGAGAAGAAGACATCATTGAGTTTAAACTTGTTTCAACCTTGGAAACTTCACTCTTCCATAATAAAGATGAACAGCCAAAGGTTAAAGGCAAGAGAAAAAGAGCAGAGCATTGAGTTCAGTTCTTATAGCTACCTAAGCTATTCTAAGTTCTACTGCTTCATGGTTTTTATTTTGTAATTCCTTTTCTCAGTTTAGTCTGTCTGAGTCTCATTGAAAAAAGTAAACATGGTGAGGTTTGTAAGAAAAAACTAATGAGTAAAAGACATTAAGTTAAACTTGGAAAAAAGCCATAAGATGTCTCAGTTTTTCTTTATACATCTTTCTGTTTTATGTCATGATCCTGTGGAGATTCTCTTACAAGTTGGGTTAGTAATTTACTGTTGAAATCTAGGTTGAGTCCTAGTCAAATTCAGATTGGGTTAGCATATGAATTTGTCCCAGATTGGATTGGGTAGATCCTAGGGAGAATTGGTGATTGTAATTCATTGAATGATAGTGAAAGTCCGTCACAGTTGTGATGGAGACTGGATGTAAGCTTCATTGCACTGGGTAGCTGAACCAAGATACATCTGTGTGTAATTCTCTTTTGCTTACTCTATCTCAGTTTCTGTATCTTAGGAGACAAAAAGAAAAGTGTCTCATAACTTAACAGGATATAAAAGCAAAAACATCTCCTCAAATTCTCATGTAAAAATAAGATAAAAGTCAGCGAAAAGGGTGGACAAGATTTAATCCCCCTTCTTTTAACCACTGATAACCATCAAGAATTTTTAGCTTTCTCAATCGATTAATAAATCAATCAAACAAACATTTTCATTCATCCAAAACAACTCAATATAATCCATAAGACTTACGAAATCACAAAAATATATTTTTTGCATTAATATCAACTTGTAACAACTTTTAAAAGTGAAATAAGTTTAAGAAAAGTGCCCCTACCTCGAATAGTCGAACCCATTAAAGCAAACGGGTATAAAAACCTTATTTCTCTTGTCCAGCAACAGCGGCAGAAAGCTTAGACGATACCACAGTCGCTTGTTGTCACACGTAGTGGTACCACCGTCACCTCCACTCTTCCGGTCAGCCTCAAATAGCAACGACGGTGGCTCTGACGACTTCGGTTGCTGCAACAGCAGTGAAGAAAACCACCACACATTCCCCTCTTTTCTATTGTGTCCTCTCTCTATCTCATCTGACTCTTCTCCGAGCAGCTTGACGGTGACGCTCCTCACAACTGCGGCTATGGAAGATTTAGTAGATTTCTCCGGTGACTTCTCTCGAACAAAAATGACGTCAACGTGAAGAGGAGGAAGATACAAATATTTTAATTGGATTAGATTTTTTATTGAAGTTATGGATCACAAGAAATCAAACTCAGAAGCTCGGAGGTGTCATGGAATCACGTTCTTCTCTCTCGGGTTCTCTTTCTTTCTTTTCCTAATGGTTCGTGAATGAAGAAGATTAAGATTATTAATGATGATAATATAATGAATTAGGAGGCTAGGTGTCAAGGGGCGGGGTACGTGTCACTAGTTTAAGTTATTGAATCAGCGGTTTAAGTTATAAATATCTTAAAAGGATAACTATAAAAGCTGGATATATTAAAATACAAGTAATAATATATATTAGGATAAATATGTATGAGTTACTAATATAAATGACATTAGTAACATAATGATAAAAGATATATGATGAAGCATTAACAAAGCTAAACTTACCGAAAAAATACCGATATTTACTCGTATCGACAGATTTTGAACTCGATAATAATAATAATAATATTAACTAAATTTTATTTTAATCCAAGCAGGTAAAAAAAATATTAACAATAATAATAATAATTTTATCCTTTTTAAAAATATCTTGTTATAATAAAAATTACAAAAGTATTCTAATTTATTTAAACTTTTATTTAAACTTTAGTTATTATAAAATCAATTATGTAAAATATCATATTATAAAAAAATTATATAATAACCTTAATTTATCCAAATTTAAATGATAATAATAATTATAAAAATCAATTAAATTTTGTCTAATGAAGTAATTTTTAAGAAATAGTTTAAATTAATAAAATAAATCATAATTAAGTTAAACTTTAATAATTATAAAATCAATTTAATTATTTTTAGTAAATTAGTTTCTAAAAACAAGGAGCTCCAATTAATAAAATAAATTATAACTTATTTATATTTAGATTTTTGAAAAATGCGGGTCGTTATATTCTATCTACCTTACAAAAATTTTTATTCTCAAAAATTGATACAAGATGAAAGAAATTTAAACAAACTTTACTTTTGAACACATTAGGGAAAAAGTTAAAAAGTTTTGGCATATATAGTTTTTAAATACCAATAACTCGTATGATTTGAATATAAGAGAAAAGTGTGATGTGAAGTAGAAGTTACAAGATGATTCGAGGATCATTCTATTGCATCAGAATGAGTTCAAGAACATATACCAAAGAGTACATGATTAATGAAAAGGAGTATAAACAACAACAAAGAGAGATAATCTAAAAGATCCAAACAAATATTTACAAACAAGGTCACACAACGATACATGCAAACAAAGGAATAAGATTAGAAAATAAGCAAATCACTTTTCAGGAAAGAAATCCAAACAAAGGATTTCAATGCAATTGTAAAACAAAGGATGGTGTACCAAGTCACATCCAAACAGATATTTACAAACAAGGTCATGCAACAATACATGCAAACAAAGGAATAAGATTGGAAAATAAGCAAATCACTTTTTAGGAAAGAAATCCGAACAAAGGATTTCAATGCAATTGTAAAACAAAGTCGTAAGATACAAAAAGGTATTGTGATTCAAAATCGAGTTAATCGTGAAAAATCACCACTAATTATCCCAATACCCATTATTCACATCACCTATTAATTCTATTTCGTCGATGACAATTCATTAGTGTTTCCGTATACACAAATCGTCAGTATTAAATCGGCCGGACCTAATACTATGAGAGATGCAACGGTCGACTAACAACATTAGTCAATAGACAATCGTATATTTGAAACTCAAACTCTTGTCATTAGGACAAGTCCAACTGCATAACAGATACTCAGAGTATGTAGTGAAGTATAGTCAGTTCATTCCCAATGCTCTAACAAGAATGAGTTCCTTTAATACCATATTGTAACACCTTTACTATCAGAATGTCACGCTTACAGCTGCGCCACTCTGATAACGAGAAGTATTGCGAATTTACGATAACTTCATATATTTAATAATAAAGTAGAAGCCTTTGACTCGAAACTCTATTGCTAGTTTGAAGGTTGTGGTAGGCTTAGAGAAGGGGGGTTGAATCTATGCCTTCCTTTTAAGTTACTGTTATGACCCTTTTTAAACAAAATTACAATTCTGATTCAGTATGAACTCAGCAGCAGAAATTTATGAGACAATTTATTTTTGTCTCATGAATACCAGAAAACAGAAATCAGCAGAGAAGAGAAAAGCTAACACCAGCATGTATCCTGGTTCGGTTGCCTTGTGCTATGCAACCTACTTCCAGTCTCTGATGAGCGGATAATTTATACGCTTTTTGGCATTGTTTTTAGTATGTTTTTAGTATCTTTTAGTTAGTTTTTATTATATTTCTTAGTTTTTAGTTAAAATTCACTTTTTTGGACTTTACTACGAGTTTATGTGTTTTTCTGTGATTTCAGGTATTTTCTGGCTGAAATTGAGGGACCTGAGCAAAAATCTGATTCAGAGGCTGAAAAGGACTGCAGATGCTGTTGGATTCTGACCTCCCTGCACTCGAAGTAAATTTTTTGGAGCTACAGAAGCCCAATTGGTGCGCTCTTAATTGCGTTGGAAAGTAGACATCCTGGCCTTTCCAGAAATGTATAATCGTCCATACTTTGTCCGAGATTTGATGGCCCAAACAAGCGTTCCAAGTCAGCTCAAAATTCTGGCGTAAAACGCCGGAACTGGCACAAGAATGGGAGTTAAACGCCCAAACTGGCACAAAAGCTGGCGTTTAACTCCAAGAAGAGTCTCTACACGAAAATGCTTCAATGCTCAGCCCAAGCACACACCAAGTGGGCCCGGAAGTGGATTTTTATGTCATTTACTCATCTTTGTAAACCCTAAGCTACTAGTTCTCTACAAATAGGACCTTTTGCTATTGTATTTTCGTCTTTTGATCACTTGAATCTTTTGATCATGTTTTTATGATTGAACCCTCTTTGGGAGGCTGGCCATTCGGCCATGCCTAGACCTTGTTCTTATGTATTTTCAACGGTGGAGTTTCTACACACCATAGATTAAGGTGTGGAGCTCTGCTGTACCTCGAGTATTAATGCAATTACTATTGTTCTTCTATTCAATTCGGCTTATTCTTGTTCTAAGATATCACTTGTTCCTCAACTTGATGAATATGATGATCTGTGACACTCATCATCATTCTCACCTATGAACGTGTGCCTGACAACCACCTCCGTTCTACCTTAGATTGAGTGGATATCTCTTGGATCCCTTAATCGGAATCTTCGTGGTATAAGCCAGAATTGATGGCGGCATTCAAGAGAATCCGGAAGGTCTAAACCTTGTCTGTGGTATTCTGAGTAGGATTCAATGATTGAATGACTGTGACGAGCTTCAAACTCGCGATTGTGGGGCGTTAGTGACAGACGCAAAAAAATCACTGGATTCTATTCTAACATGATCGAGAACCGACAGCTGAATAGCCGTGCTGTGACAGAGCGCGTTGAACATTTTCACTGAGAGGATGGGAGGTAGCCATTGACAACGGTGAAACCCTACATACAGCTTGCCATGGAAAGGAGTAAGAAGGATTGGATGAAGAAGTAGGAAAGCAGAGAGACGAAAGGGACAGAGCATCTCCATACGCTTATCTGAAATTCTCACCAATGAATTACATAAGTATCTCTATCTTTATTTTATGCTTTATTCATAAATCATTCATAACCATTTGAATCTGCCTGACTGAGATTTACAAGATGACCATAGCTTGCTTCATACCAACAATCTCCGTGGGATCGACCCTTACTCGCGTAAGGTTTATTACTTGGACGACCCAGTGCACTTGCTGGTTAGTTGTGCAAAGTTGTGATAAAGAGTTGAGATTGCAATTGAGCGTACCATGTTGATGGCGCCATTGATGATCACAATTTCGTGCACCAAGTTTTTGGCGCCGTTGCCGGGGATTGTTTGAGTTTGGACAACTGACGGTTCATCTTGTTGCTTAGATTAGGTATTTTTCAGAATTTTTAAGAATGAATTCTAGTGTTTCAAGGTGATGTTCTTATCAACACCAAAGCTGATTGATCTTCATCAATTTAGCTCTTGAATGCAATGTCCTTCTGAAGCTTGGCTAGCCATGTCTAATTCCTTTAGACTGAAGCTTTAGACTAACATTGCATGATTCCTAGAATTCTTATTAAAAGTTTTGATCCTCTTTATTTTCTTTTTCCACATAATTTTCGAAAAAACCAAAAAAATTACAAAATCATAAAAACCAAAAATATTTCTTGTTTGAGTCTAGTGTCTCATTTTAAGTTTGGTGTCTTGCATGCATTGTTTATTTGATTTTAGTTGCATTTTGATTTTTCCTCATCATTAAAAATCCAAAAAAATTTTAATTTGTGTCTTTTCAAGTTAATAATGCAGAGAATTGAAGATTCAAAACATTCAGTAGAGGAATTACACAGAAAAAGTTGGGCGTTCAAAATGCCCAGTGAGGAAGGAAAACTAGCGTTTAAACGCCAGCCAGGATACCTGGCTGGGCGTTTAACGCCCAAAAGGGTAGCATTTTGGGCGTTAAACGCCAGAATGGATACCATTCTGGGCGTTTAACGCCAGGATGGCACAAGATGGAAGATTTTGTTTTTAATTCAAATTTTTTTCAAGTTTTCAAAATTTTTCAAAATCAAATCTTTTTCAAATCATATCTTTTCAATCATATATTTTCAAAATCAATTTCTTTCCACTTTCAAAAATACTTGCTAACAATTAATGATTTGATTCTACATTTCAAGTATGTTACCTTTTCTGTTGAGAAAGGTTTAATGTTTGAATCATATCTTTTCTTGTTAGCTAAGTCATTAATTTTAAAAATCAAATCTTTTTAAACTGTTTTTCAATCATATCTTTTTAAAACCATAACTTTTCAATCATATCTTTTTAATCACATCTTTTTCAAAAATAGTTTTCAATCATATCTTTTTGATTTCTAATTTCAAAATCTTTTTCAAAAATCACTTTATCTCTTTCCCAATCATATTTTTCGAAAATCATTCTTCAATTTTTCAAAATGTTTTTAAAATCCTTTTAAATTTATTTTCGAAAATCTCGTCCCCTCTCCTCACATCCTTCTATTTATGGACTAACATGTACAATTCGAACTCTATATTTCTAAGTTCGAATTCTTCTACCTCTTCCTTCTATTTTTCTATTCCTCTGACACCTCAAGGAATCTCTATACTATGACATAGAGGATTCCATATTTTCTTGTTCTCTTCTCTTTCATATGAGCAGGAGCAAAGACAAAAGCATTCTTGTTGAGGCTGACCCTGAACCTGAAAGGACCTTGAAGCGAAAGATAAGAGAAGCTAAGGCACAACTCTCTATAGAGGACCTAGCAGAATTCTTCAAAGAAGAAGACATGGCAGCCGAAAACAACAACAATGCCAACAATGCAAGGAAGGTGCTGGGTGACTTTACTGCACCTACTCCCGACTTCTATGGGAGAAGCATCTCTATCCCTGCCATTGGAGCAAACAACTTTGAGCTTAAGCCTCAATTAGTTTCTCTAATGCAACAGAATTGCAAGTTCCATGGACTTCCATTGGAAGATCCTCATCAGTTTTTATCTGAGTTCTTGCAAATCTGTGACACTGTCAAGACTAATGGGGTTGACCCTGAGGTCTACAGACTTATGCTATTCCCTTTTGCTGTAAGAGACAGAGCTAGGATATGGTTGGACTCACAACCTAAAGAAAGCCTGAACTCTTGGGAAAAGCTAGTCAATGCCTTCTTGGCAAAGTTCTTTCCACCTCAAAGATTGAGTAAGCTTAGAGTGGAAGTCCAAACCTTCAGACAGAAGGAAGGTGAATCCCTCTATGAAGCTTGGGAAAGATACAAACAATTGATCAGAAAGTGTCCGTCTGACATGCTTTCTGAATGGAGCATCATAGGTATCTTCTATGATGGTCTGTCTGAACTGTCCAAGATGTCATTGGACAGCTCTGTTGGAGGATCTCTTCATATGAAGAAGACGCCTACAGAAGCTCAAGAACTCATTGAAATGGTTGCAAATAACCAATTCATGTACACTTCTGAAAGGAATCCTGTGAACAATGGGACGAATCAGAAGAAAGGAGTTCTTGAGATTGATACTCTAAATGCCATACTGGCTCAAAACAAAATATTGACTCAGCAAGTCAATATGATTTCTCAAAGTCTGTCTGGAATGCAAGCTGCACCAGGCAGTACTAAGGATGCTTCATCTGAAAAAGAAGCTTATGATCCTGAGAACCCATCAATGGAAGAGGTGAATTACATGGGAGAACCCTATGGAAACACCTATAATCCTTCATGGAGAAATCATCCAAATCTCTCATGGAAGGATCAACAGAGACCTCAACAAGGTTTCAACAACAACAATGGTGGAAGAAACAGGTTTAGCAATGGCAAGCCTTTTCCATCATCTTCTCAGCAACAGACAGAGAATTCTAAGCAGAGCCACTCTGACTTAGCAACCATGGTCTCTAATCTAATCAAAACCACTCAAAGTTTCATGACTAAAACAAGGTTCTCCATTAGAAACTTGGAGGCACAAGTGGGTCAGCTGAGCAAGAAAATTACTGAACTCCCTCCTAGTACTCTTTCAAGCAATACAGAAAAGAATCCAAAAGGAGAGTGCAAGGCCATCAACATGGCCGAATTTGGAGAGGAGGAAGAGGCAGTGAGCGCAACTGAGGAAGACCTCAATGGACGTCCACTAGCCTCCAATGAGTTCCCTAATGAAGAACCATGGGAATCTGAGGCTCACACTGAGACCATAGAGATTCCATTGGATTTACTTCTGCCATTCATGAGCTCTGATGAGTATTCTTCCTCTGAAAAGGACGAAGATGTCACTGAAGAGCAAGTTGCTAAGTACCTTGGAGCAATCATGAAGCTAAATGACAAGTTATTTGGTAATGAGACTTGGGAGGATGAACCCCTTTCCTCACCAAAGAACTAGATGACTTGACTAGGCAGAGATTACCTCAAAAGAGACAGGACCCTGGGAAGTTCTCAATACCTTGTACCATAGGCACCATGACCTTCAAGAAGGCTCTGTGTGACCTAGGGTCAAGCATAAACCTCATGCCTCTCTCTGTAATGGAGAAGCTAGGGATCTTTGAGGTGCAAGCTGCAAAAATCTCACTAGAAATGGCAGACAATTCAAGAAAACAAGCTTATGGACTTGTAGAGGATGTTCTGGTAAAAGTTGAAGACCATTACATCCCTGCTGATTTCATAGTCCTAGAGACTGGGAAGTGCATGGATGAATCCATCATCCTTGGCAGACCCTTTCTAGCCACAGCAAAGGCTGTGATTGATGTTGACAGAGGAGAATTGATCCTTCAAGTGAATGAAGAATCCTTTGTGTTTAAGGCTCAAGGATATCCCTCTGTAACCATCGAGAGGAAGCATGAAGAGCTTCTCTCAAAACAGAGTCAAACAGAGCCCCCACAGTCAAACTCTAAGTTTGGTGTTGGGAGGCCACAACCAAACTCTAAGTTTGGTGTTGAACCCCCACATTCAAACTTTAAGTTTGGTGTTGGGAGGTTCCAACATTGCTCTGAGTATCTATGAGGCTCCCTGAGAGCCCACTGTCAAGCTACTGACATTAAAGAAGCGCTTGTTAGGAGGCAACCCAATGTTATATTTATCTATTTTCCTTTTGTTATTTTATGTTTTCTACAGGTTGATGATAATGGGAAGTCACAAAATCAATTAAAAAAACAAAAACAGAATGAAAAACAGAAAGAAAAACAACACACCCTGGAGGAAAACTTGCTGGCGTTTAAACGCCAGTAAGGGCAGCAAATGGGCGTTTAACGCCCAGTCTGGCACCATTCTGGGCGTTTAACGCCAGAAAGGGGCACCAGACTGGCGTTAAACGCTAGGAAAGGGCAAGAAGTTGGTGTTAAACGCCAGAAATGGGCACCAGCCCGGCGTTTAACGCCAGAATTGGCATAAAGAGCATTTTTGCTCGCCACTTGGTGCAGGGATGAATTTTGCTTGACACCTCAGGATCTGTGGACCCCACAAGATCTCCACCTACCCCACCACTCTCTCTCTTCTTCACCCATTCACCAATCACCTCAATACCTCTTTCCCAAAAACCCCTCACCTATCAAATCCCACTATTCTCTTCACCACTCACATCCATCCTTCATAAAACCCCACATACCTCACCATTCAAATTCAAACCACTTTTTTTCCCAAACCCACCCATTATGGCCGAACCATACACCCTTCTCCACTCCTATATAAACCCATCTTCACCCCTTCATTTTCACACAACCTAAACACTACTTCTCCCCCTTGGCCGAACCACAAAGCCACCTCCATCTCCTCTATTTCTTCTTCTTCTACTCTCTTCTTTCTTCTTTTGCTCGAGGACGAGCAAAACCTTCTAAGTTTGGTGTGGTAAAAGCATTGCTTTTTGTTTTTTCATAACCATTTATGGCACCTAAGGCCGGAGAAACCTCTAGAAAGAGGAAAGGGAAGGCAAAAGCTTCCTCCTCCGAGTCATGGGCGATGGAGAGTGATGAGCGGATAATTTATACGCTTTTTGGCATTGTTTTTAGGTAGTTTTTAATAGCTTCAAGCTACTTTTAGGGATGTTTTCATTAGTTTTTATGCTAAATTCACATTTCTGGACTTTACTATGAGTTTGTGTGTTTTTCTGTGATTTCAGGTATTTTCTAGCTGAAATTGAAGGACCTGAGCAAAACTCTGATAGGAGGCTAACAAAGGACTGCTGATGCTGTTGGAATCTGACCTACCTGCACTCGAAATAGACTTTCTGGAGCTACAGAACTCCAAATGGCGTGATCTCAACGACGTTGGAAATTAGACATTCAGAGCTTTTCAGCAATATATAATAGTCCATACTTTATTCGTGATTAGATGACGTAAACTGGCGTTCAACGCCAGTTCCATGTTGCTGTCTGGAGTCAAACGCCAGAAACACGTCACGAACCGGAGTTGAACGCCCAAAACACGTTACAACTTGGCGTTCAACTCCAAAAGAAGCCTCAGCTCGTGGATAGATCAAGCTTAGCCCAAACATACAGCAAGTGGGCCCTGGAAGTGGATTTATGCATCAATTACTTACTCCTGTAAACCCTAGTAGCTAGTCTAGTATAAATAGGATAGTTTACTATTGTATTAGTGGTCTTTTGATCATTCGGTCTTGCGACCACATGGGAGCTTGCCATTCGGCCATGCCTGAACCTTTCACTTACGTATTTTCAACGGTGGAGTTTCTACACACCATAGATTAAGGGTGTGGAGCTCTGCTGTACCTCAAGTTTCAATGCAATTACTATTATATTTTATCCAATTCGATTTACTCCTGTTCTAAGATATTCGTTGCACTTCAACTTGATGAATGTGATGATCCATGACACTCATCATCATTCTCACCTATGAACGCACGTGACTGACAACCACTTCCGTTCTACCTTAGGCCGGGCGCATATCTCTTGGATTCCTTAATCAGATTCTTCGTGGTATAAGCTAGAATTGATGGCGGCATTCATGGGAATCCGGAAAGTCTAACCTTGTCTATGGTATTCTGAGTAAGATTCCGGGATTGAATGACTGTGACGAGCTTCAAACTCCTGAAGGCTGGGCGTTAGTGACAGACGCAAAAGAATCACTGGATTCTACTCCAACTTGATTGAGAACTGACAGATGATTAGCCGTGCTGTGACAGAGCATTTGGACCATTTTCACTGAGAGGATGAGATGTAGCCATTGACAACGGTGATGCCCTACATACAGCTTGCCATGGAAAGGATTAAGAAGGATTGGATGAAAGCAGCAGAAAAGCAGAGATTTAGAAGGAACACAGCACCTCCATGCACCTATCCGAAATCCCACCATTTGATTACATGAATAACTCTATCTTTACTTTCTGTTTATTTTTATTAATCATATTTAAACCAACAATCTCTTAAATTAGTTAAATCCACCTGACTGGGATTTACAAGATGATCATAGATTTCTTCATACCAACAATCTCCGTGGGATCGACCCTTACTCACGTAAGGTATTACTTGGACGACCTAGTGCACCAAGTTTTTGGCGCCGTTGCCGAGGATTGTTCGAGTTTGGACAACTAATGGTTCATCTTGTTGCTCAAATTAGGTAATTTTCTTTTAAAAAAAAAGTTTTCAAAAAATTTTTTCAAAATTTTTTCTCTATTTTTCGTTTTTCCAAGAAAATAATTTTCGAAAAATATAATAAAAATACAAAAAAAATCATAAAATCATAAAAATAAAAATATTTTGTGTTTCTTGTTTCAGTCTTGAGTCAATTTTTAAGTTTGGTGTCAATTGCATGCTTTAAAAATTTTTCTTGCATTTTTTCGAAAATTCATGCATTCATGGTGTTCTTCATGATCTTAAAGTTGTTCTTGACATGTCTTCTTGTTTGATCTTGATGTTTTCTTGTTTTGTGTTGTTTGTTATTTTTCATATGCATTTTTCGTTTGTTAGAGTCCATGCATTAAGGATTTCTAAGTTTGGTGTCTTGCATGTTTTCTTTGCATCAAAAATTTTTCAAAATTATGTTCTTGATGTTCATCATGATCTTCAAAGTGTTATTGGTGTTCATCTTGACATTCATATTGTTCTTGCATGCATCATGAGTTTTGATTCATAATTTTCATATTGTGAGTCATTTTTGTGTTTTTCTCTCTCCTCATCAAAAATTCAAAAATAAAAAAATATCTTTTCCTTATTTCTCTCCAAATTTTCGAAATTTTGGGTTGACTTGGTCAAAAAATTTTAAAAATTAGTTGTTTCTTACAAGTCAAGTCAAATTTTCAATTTTAAAAATCTTATCTTTTCAAAACTTTTTCAAATCAAATCTTTTTCATGTTTATCTTTTTTAATTTCGAAAATTTCAAAATATTTTTTCAAAAATCTTTTTCTTAATTTTAAAATTTCGAAATTACACTAACAATTAATGTGATTGATTCAAAAATTTGAAGTTTGTTACTTTCTTGTTAAGAAAGGTTCAATCTTTAAACTCTAGAATCTTATCTTTTAGTTTCTTGTTAGTCAAGTAATCAATTTTAATTTTAAAAAATTAAATCTTTTTCAAAATATCTTTTTCTCAAAAATCTTATATTTTTATCATATCTATCTTATCTTATCTTTTATATCATATCTTTTTCAAAATTTTATCTTTTTCAAAAATTTAATTTCAAATATCTTATCTAACTTCTTATCTTCTTATCTTTTCAAATTTGACTTTAATATCTTTTTCAACTAACTATTTGACTTTTTGTTTGTTTCTTATCTTTTTCAAAACCACCTAACTACTTTTTCCTCTCTAATTTTCGAAAATATCTCATCCCTTTTTCAAAAATTCTTTTTAATTAATTAATTGTTTTAATTTTAATTCGATCTTATCTTTTATTTTTGAAAATCATTTAACTTCTTTTCAAATTTATTTTTGAAATTTCTTCCCTCTCCCCTTCTTCTATTTATTTATTTATTTACTAACACTTCTCTTCACCTCTCTTCATCTCAAATCACTGCCCCTACCTATTCATTCTTCTTCACTCCTATTCCCTTTCTTCTTCTACTAACATAAAGGAATCTCTATACTGTGACATAGAGGATTCCTCTTTCTTTTCTTGTTCTCTTCTTCCCTATATGAGCAGGAACAAGGAAAACGACATTCTTGTTGAAACTTATCCTGAACCTGAAAGGACTCTGAAGAGGAAATTAAGAGAAGCTAAATTACAACAATCCAGAGACAACCTTTCTGAAATTTTCGAACAAGAGAAGGAGATGGCAGTCGAACCCAACAACAATAACGCAAGGAGGATGCTTGGTGATTATACTACACCTACTTCCAAGTTTGATGGAAGAAGCATCTCAATTCCCACCATTGGGACAAATAACTTTGAGCTGAAACCTCAACTAGTTGCTCTAATGCAACAAAACTGCAGGTTTCATGGACTTCCATCAGAAGATCGCTATCAGTTTTTAACTGAGTTCTTGCAGATCTGTGAGACTGTAAAGACGAATGGAGTAGATCCTGAAGTCTACAGGCTCATACTTTTCCCTTTTGCTGTAAGAGACAGAGCTAGAACATGGTTGGATTCACAACCTAAGGATAGCCTGGACTCATGGGATAAGTTGGTCACGGCCTTCTTGGCTAAATTCTTTCCTCCTCAAAAGCTGAGCAAGCTTAGGTTAGATGTTCAGAAATTCAAACAAAAAGATGGTGAATCCCTCTATGAAGCTTGGGAAAGATACAAGCAGCTGACCAAAAGGTGTCCTTCTGACATGTTTTCAGAATGGACCATATTAAATATATTCTATTATGGTCTATCTGAGTTTTCCAAAATGTCATTGGATCATTCTGTAGGTGGATCCATTCACCTAAAGAAAACGCCTGCAGAAGCTCAAGAACTTATTGACATGGTTGCAAATAACCAATTCATGTACACTTCTGAAAGGAATTCCGTGAATAGTGGGACGCCTCAAAGGAAGGGAGTTCTTGAAATTGATGCTCTGAATGTCATATTGGCTTAGAACAAAGTGTTGACTCAGCAAGTCAACATGATTTCTCAAAGTCTGAATGGATGGCAAAATGCATCCAACAGTACAAAAGAGGCAGCCTCTGATGAAGCTTATGATCCTGAGAACCCTGCAATAGCAGAGGTAAATTACATGGGTGAACCTTATGGAAACACCTATAATTCATCATGGAGAAATCATCCAAATTTCTCATGGAAGGATCAAAAAAAGCCTCAACAAGGCTTTAATAATGGTGGAAGAAACAAGCTCAGCAATAACAAGCCTTTTCCATCATCTTCTCAGCAACAGACAGAGAATTCTGAGCAGAGCCCTTCTAATTTAGCAAACTTAGTCTCTGATATGTCTAAAGCCACTTTAAGTTTTATGAGTGAAACAAGGTCCTCCATCAGAAATTTGGAGGCACAAGTGGGCCAGCTGAGTAAGAAAGTCATTGAAACTCCTCCCAGTATTCTCCCAAGCAATACAGAAGAGAATCCAAAAGGAGAGTGCAAGGCCATTGATGTAATCAATATAGCCGAATGCATAAGGGAGGAGAAGGATGAAAATCCTAGTGAGCAAGACCTCCTGGGACGTCTCTCAAACAAGAAGGAGTTCCCTATTGAGGACCTGAAGGAATCTGAGGCTCATATAGAGACCATAGAGATTCCATTAAATCTCCATCTGCCATTCATGAGCTCTGAAGATTATTCTTCCTCTGAAGAGGATGACGATGTAACTGAAGAGCACGTTGCTCAATATCTAGGAGCCATCATGAAGCTAAATGCCAAGTTATTTGGTAATGAGAGGAAGCATGAAAAGCTTCTCTCAGTACAGAGTCAAACAGAGCCCCCACAATCAAACTCTAAGTTTGGTGTTGGGAGGCCACAAAGTTTGGTGTTGAACCCCCACATTCAAACTCTAAGTTTGGTGTTGGGAGGTCCCAACAATGCTCTGAACATCTGTGAAGCTCCATGAGAGCTCACTGTCAAGCTATTGACATTAAAGAAGCGCTTATTGGGAGGCAACCCAATTTTTATTTATCTAATTTTATTTTTCTTTTTTTATGTTTCATTAGGTTCATGATCATGTGGAGTCACGAAAAAAATACTAAAATTAAAAACAGAATTAAAAATAGCAGAAGAAAAATCACACCTTGGAGGAAGGACTTACTGGCGTTTAAACGCCAGTAAGGAGCATCTGGCTTGCGTTCAACGCCAGAACAGAGCATAGAGCTGGCGCTGAACGCCAGAAACAAGCATGGAACTGGCGTTCAACACTAGAAACATGCTGCACATGGGCGTTGAATGCCAAGAACATGCATCACCTAGGCGTTTAAACGCCAGAATTGTATGCAAAGGCGTTTTACATGCCTAATTGGTGCAGGGATGTAAATCCTTGACACCTCAGGATTTGTGGACCCCACAGGATCATCTCAGGATCTGTGGACCCCACAGGATCCCCACCTACCTCAACTCACCTTCTCCCTTCTTCACCAATCACCTTAATCCCTCTTCCCTATCATCTCTTCACCACTCACATCCATCCATCCCTCCCACCCAAACCCACCCTATATGGCCAAAACACAAACATCTCTTCCTCTCCCCCATATCTTCTTCTCCTTCTTCTATTCTTTCTTCTTTTGCTCGAGGGCGAGCAACATTCTAAGTTTGGTGTGGTAAAAGCATAGTTTTTTTGTTATTCCATAACCATTGATGGTACCTAAGGCCAGAGAAACCTCAAAAAAAAGAGAAAAGAAAGAGAACTCAGTAGAAGAGCATTTGACTGCACATCAAGAGAGCATGAGAAATTCCCTCATCAAGAAATCCCTAAGATACTTCAGGGGATACATGTTCCTCCACATAATTATTGGAAGCAACTAAGGGTAGGAACACCAAAATCACTAAGGATCATGCAACAGAAGCAAGGAAGAGACATAGAGGAGCTCAAAGAGCACCATTGGTTCTTCAAGAAGGCACCACCCTCACTAAGGTGGACTCATTCCTTGTTCTTATTTCTCTGTTTTTCAATTTTTATGCTTCATGTTTATTTATGTTTTGTGTCTCTACTTCATGATCAGTAGTATTTAGTAACTATGTCTTAAAGTTATGAATAATTCCATGAATCCTTCACCTTTCTTAAATGAAAAAAATGTTTCTAATTCAAAAGAACAAGAAGTACATGAATTTTAAAATTATCCTTGAATTTAGTTTAATTATATTGATGTGGTGAAAATACTTTTTATTTTCTGAATGAATGCTTGAACAGTGCATATTTTTTATCTTGTTGTTTATGAATGTTAAAATTGTTGGCTCTTGAAAGAATGATGAACAAAGAGAAATGTTATTGATGATCTGAAAAATCATGAAAATGATTCTTGAAGCAAGAAAAAGCAGTGAAAAACAAAAGTGGCGAAAAAAAATTTATTAGAAAGAAAAAGAAAAAAAAAGCAAGCAGAAAAAGCCAATAGCCCTTAAAACCAAAAGGCAAGGGTAAAAAGGATCCAAGGGTTTGAGCATCAATGGATAGGAGGGCCCAAGGAAATAAAATCCAGGCCTAAGCGGCTAAATCAAGCTATCCCTAACCATATGCTTGTGGCATGCAGGTCCAAGTGAAAAGCTTGAGACTGAGTGGTTAAAGTCGTGATCCAAAGCAAAAAGAGTGTGCTTAAGAGCTTTGGACACCTCTAACTGGGGACTCTAGCAAAGCTGAGTCACAATCTGAAAAGGTTCACCCAGTCATGTGTCTGTGGCATTTATGTATCCGGTGGTAATATTGGAAAACAAAGTGCTTAGGGCCACGGCCAAGACTCATAAAAGTAACTGTGTTCAAGAATCAACATACTTAACTAGGAGAATCAATAACACTATCCGAAATTTTAAGTTCCTAGAGAAGCCAATCATTCTAAACTTCAAAGGAAAAAGTGAGATGCCAAAACTGTTCAGAAGCAAAAAGCTACAAGTCCCGCTCATCTAATTAGAATTAATATTCATTGATATTTTGGAATTTATAGTATATTCTCTTCTTTTTATCCTAATTGATTTTTAGTTGCTTGGGGACAAGCAACAATTTAAGTTTGGTGTTGTGATGAGCGGATAATTTATACGCTTTTTGGCATTGTTTTTAGGTAGTTTTTAATAGGTTCAAGCTACTTTTAGGGATGTTTTCATTAGTTTTTATGCTAAATTCACATTTCTGGACTTTACTATGAGTTTGTGTGTTTTTCTGTGATTTCAAGTATTTTCTGGCTGAAATTGAGGGACCTGAGCAAAACTCTGATAGGAGGCTAACAAAGGACTGCTGATGCTGTTGGAATCTAACCTCCCTGCACTCGAAATGAATTTTCTGGAGCTACAGAACTCAAAATGGTGCGACCTCAACGGCGTTGGAAAGTAGACATTCAGAGCTTTCCAGCAATATATAATAGTCCATACTTTATTCATTATTAGATGACGTAAACTGGCGTTCAACGCCAGTTCCATGTTGCTGTCTGGAGTCAAACGCCAGAAACACGTCACGAACCGGAGTTGAACGCCCAAAACACGTTACAACTTGGCGTTCAACTCCAAAAGAAGCCTCAGCTCGTGGATAGATCAAGCTCAGCCCAAACATACAGCAAGTGGGCCCTGGAAGTGGATTTATGCATCAATTACTTACTCCTGTAAACCCTAGTAGCTAGTCTAGTATAAATAGGATAGTTTACTATTGTATTAGTGGTCTTTTGATCATTCGGTCTTGTGACCACATGGAAGCTGGCCATTCGGCCATGCCTGAACCTTTCACTTATGTATTTTCAACGGTGGAGTTTCTACACACCATAGATTAAGGGTGTGGAGCTCTGCTGTACCTCAAGTTTCAATGCAATTACTATTATTTTTTATCCAATTCGATTTACTCCTGTTCTAAGATATTCGTTGCAGTTCAACTTGATGAATGTGATGATCCATGACACTCATCATCATTCTCACCTATGAACGCGCATGACTGACAACCACTTCCGTTCTACCTTAGGCCGGGCGCATATCTCTTGGATTCCTTAATCAGAATCTTCGTGGTATAAGCTAGAATTGATGGCGGCATTCATGGGAGTCTGGAAAGTCTAACCTTGTCTGTGGTATTCTGAGTAGGATTCTGGGATTGAATGACTGTGACGAGCTTCAAACTCCTGAAGGCTGGGCGTTAGTGACAGATGCAAAAGAATCACTGGATTCTACTCCAACCTGATTGAGAACCGACAAATGATTAGCCGTGCTGTGACAGAGCATTTGGACCATTTTCATTGAGAGGATGGGAAGTAGCCATTGACAACGGCGATGCCCTACATACAGCTTGCCATGGAAAGGATTAAGAAGGATTGGATGAAAGCAGCAAGAAAGCAGAGATTTAGAAGGAACACAGCACCTCCATGCACCTGTCCAAAATCCCACCATTTGATTACATGAGTAACTCTATCTTTACTTTCTGTTTATTTTTATTAATCATATTTAAACCAATAATCTCTTAAATTAGTTAAATCCACCTGACTGGGATTTACAAGATGATCATAGATTGCTTCATACCAACAATCTCCGTGGGATCGACCCTTACTCACGTAAGGTATTACTTGGACGACCCAGTGCACCAGAGAGATTCATCTCAAGGGTGCATCAAGACCACTTCTATGAAGTTGTGGCCATGAAGAAGGTGATCCCCGAGGTCCCTTTCAAACTCAAAAAGAGTGAATATCCGGAGATCCGAAGAAGAGGTTGGGAAGTTCTTACCAACCCCATTCAACAAGTCGGAATCTTAATGGTTCAAGAGTTCTATGCCAATGCATGGATCACCAAGAACCATGATCAAAGTGTGAACCCAGACCCAAAGAATTGGCTTACAATGGTTCGGGGGAAATGCTTAGATTTTAGTCCGGAGAATGTAAGGTTGGCATTCAACTTGCCCATGATGCAAGGAGATGAACACCCTTACACTAGAAGGGTCAACTTTGATCAAAGGTTGGACCAAGTCCTCATAGACATTTGTGAAGAGGGCGCTCAATGGAAGAGAGATTCAAGAGGGAAGCTGGTGCACGAATTTGTAATCCGCACAACTAACCAGCAAGTGCACTGGGTCGTCCAAGTAATACCTTACGTGAGTAAGGGTCGATCCCACGGAGATTATTGGTTTGAAGCAATCTATGTTTATTTTATTAATCCTAGTCAAGATGTCAATAAGATTAATTGGATTTAATGATAATAAGTCAAAGTATTTGGAATAAGGAATTGTTACTTTATTAATGGAGAATATGTTGGAGTCTTGGAGATGCTTTGTCCTCTGAATTTCAACTTTTCCTTGAAATCCTCTTCCCACACGCAAAGTTCCTTCCATGGCAAGCTCTATGTAGGGTGTCACCGTTGTCAATGGCTACTTCCCATCCTCTCAGTGAAAACGTTCCTATGCTCTGTCACAGCACGGCTAATCATCTGTCGGTTCTCAATCGGGTTGGAATAGAATCCATTGATTCTTTTGCGTTTGTCACTAACGCCCAGCCTTCAGGAGTTTGAAGCTCGTCACAGTCATTCAATCCCAGAATCCTACTCGGAATACCACAGACAAGGATTAGACTTTCCGGATTCTCATGAATGCCGCCATCAATTCGGCTTATACCACGAAGATTCTGATTAAGGAATCTAAGAGATACCCATTCAATCTGATGTAGAACGGAGGTGGTTGTCAGGCACACGTTCATGGATTGAGAAAGGTGATGAGTGTCACGGATCATCACCTTCTCCATAATTAAGCGCGAATGAACATCTTAGATAAGAACAAGCGTGTTTGAATGGGAAATAAAGGAATTGTATTAAATCATCGAGACGCTGCAGAGCTCCTCACCCCCAACAATGGAGTTTAGAGACTCATGCCGTCAAAAAGTATGTAATTCAGATCTGAAAATGTCATCAGGTACAAGATAAGTCTCTAAAAGTTGTTTAAATAGAAAACTAGTAACCTAGGTTTACAGAATATGAGTAAACTAAGATAGTTGGTGCAGAAATCCACTTCTGGGGCCCACTTGGTGTGTGCTGGGGCTGAGACTAAAGCTATTCACGAGTTGAGGCCTTTCTTGGAGTTGAACTCCAAGTTATAACGTGTTTTGGGCGTTCAACTCCGGATCATGACGTTTTTCTGGCGTTTAACTCCAGACAACAGCATGTACTTGGCGTTCAACGCCAAGTTATGTCGTCTATCTTCGTGCAAAGTATGGACTATTATATATTGCTGGAAAGCCCTGGATGTCTACTTTCCAACGCCGTTGAGAGCGTGCCAATTGGACTCCTGTAGCTCCAAAAAATCCATTCCGAGTGCAGGGAGGTCAGGATCCAACAACATCAGCAGTCCTTTTTCAGCCTAACTCAGATTTTTGCTCAGCTCCCTCAATTTCAGCCAGAAAATACCTGAAATCACAGAAAAACACACAAACTCATAGTAAAGTCCAGAAATATGATTTTTGCCTAAGAACTAATAATATTCTACTAAAAACTAATTAAAACATACTAAAATCTACATGAAATTACCCCCAAAAAGCGTATAAAATATCCGCTCATCAGAAGCCGGTTCAACTGAGAAGGCATGACCTCAAGCCCGTGGCTAGGGGATGGTTCGAGTTTATCCAACGCTCAATCATTCCCACTAGCAACCGGTCTGAAGTTACTATAGACCGGGCTATCATGATTCATAGCATCATGATTGGAGAGGAAGTAGAAGTTCATGAGGTTATATCCCAAGAACTTTATAAGGTGGCGGACAAGTCCTCTACCTTGGCAAGGTTAGCCTTCCCTCACCTCATTTGTCATCTCTGTTATTCAGTTAGAATTGACATAGAGGGAGACACCCTCATTGATGAGGACAAGCCCATCACTAAGAAAAGGATGGAGTAAACAAGAGATCCCACTCATCATGAAATCCCTGAGATGCCTCAAGGGATGCACTTTCCTCCACAAAACTATTGGGAGCAAACCAACACCTCCCTAGGAGAATTAAGTTCCAACATGGGACAACTAAGGGTGGAGCATCAAGAACATTCCATCTTCCTCCATGAAATTAGAGAAGATCAAAGAATCATGAGAGAGGAGCAACAAAGGCAAGGAAGAGACATTGAGGAGCTTAAGCACTCCATAAGATCTTCAAGAGGAAGAACAAGCCGCCATCACTAAGGTGGACCCGTTCTTTAATCTCCTTGTTCTATATTTTCCTGTTTTTCGAATTTTTATGCTTATGTTCATCTATGTTTGTGTCTTATGATCATTAGTGTCTTAGTATCTATGCCTTAAAGTTATGAATGTCCTATGAATCCATCACCTTTCTTAAATGAAAAATGTTCTTAATTAGAAAAGAGAAGAATTGCATGAATTTTGAATTTTATAACAGATTAATTATTTTGATGTGGTGGCAATACTTTGACTTCTGAATGTATGCTTGAACAGTGTATTTGTCTTTTGAATTTGTTGTTCATGAATGTTGGCTCTTGAAAGAATGATGAAAAAGGAGACATGTTACTGAGGATCTAAAAAATCATAAAAAATGATTCTTGAAGCAAGAAAAAGCATTGAATAAAAAAACGAAAAAAAAAAGAGAGAGGAGGAAAAAGAAAAAGAAAAAAAATTAAGCTGTGATCCAAGGCAAAAAGAGTGTGCTTAAGAACCCTGGACACCTCTAATTGGGGACTCTAGCAAAGCTGAGTCACAATCTGAAAAGGTTCACCCAGTTATGTGTCTGTGGCATGTATGTATCCGGTGGTAATACTGGAAGACAGAGTGCTTTGGACCACGGCCAAGACTCATAAAGTAACTATGTTCAAGAATCATCATACTTAACTAGGAGAATCAATAACACTATCTGAATTCTGAGTTCCTATAGAAGCCCATCATTCTGAATTTCAAAGGATAAAGTGAGATGCCAAAACTGTTCAGAGGCAAAAAGCTAAAAGCCCCGCTCATCTAATTAATACTGATCTTCATAGATGTTTTTGGAATTCATTGCATATTCTCTTCTTTTTATCTTATTTGATCTTCAGTTGCTTGGGGACAAGCAACAATTTAAGTTTGGTGTTGTGATGAGCGGATAATTTATACGCTTTTTGGCATTGTTTTTAGTATGTTTTTAGTACGTTTTAGTTAGTTTTTATTATATTTCTATTAGTTTTTAGTTAAAATTCACTTTTCTGGACTTTACTATGAGTTTGTGTGTTTTTCTGTGATTTCAGGTATTTTTTGGCTGAAATTGAGGGACCTGAGCAAAAATCTGATTCAGAGGCTGAAAAGGACTGCAGATGCTGTTGGATTCTGACCTCCCTGCACTCGAAGTAGATTTTCTGGAGCTACAGAAGCCCAATTGGCGCGCTCTCAACTGAGTTGGAAAGTAGACATCCTGGGCTTTCCAGCAATGTATAATAGTCCATACTTTGCCCGAGATTTGATGGCCCAAACAGGCGTTCTAAGTCAGCTCAAGAATTCTGGCGTAAAACGCCGGAACTGGCACAAGAATGGGAGTTAAACGCCCAAATTGGCACAAAAGCTGGTGTTTAACTCCAAGAAGAGTCTATACACGAAAATGCTTCAATGCTCAGCCCAAGCACACACCAAGTGGGCCCGGAAGTGGAATTTTATGTCATTTACTCATCTTTGTAAACCCTAAGCTACTAGTTCTCTACAAATAGGACTTTTTGCTATTGTATTTTCGTCTTTTGATCACTTGAATCTTTTGATCATGTTTTTATGATTGAACCCTCTTTGGGAGGCTGGCCATTCGGCCATGCCTAGACCTTGTTCTTATGTATTTTCAACGGTGGAGTTTCTACACACCATAGATTAAGGTGTGGAGCTCTGCTGTACCTCGAGTATTAATGCAATTACTATTGTTCTTCTATTCAATTCGGCTTATTCTTGTTCTAAGATATCACTTGTTCCTCAACTTGATGAATGTGATGATCCGTGACACTCATCATCATTCTCATTTATGAACATATTCCTGACAACCACCTCCGTTCTACCTTAGATTGAGTGGATATCTCTTGGATCCCTTAATTGGAATCTTCGTGGTATAAGCTAGAATTGATGGCGGCATTCAAGAGAATCCGGAAGGTCTAAACCTTGTCTATGGTATTCTGAGTAGGATTCAATGATTGAATGACTGTGACGAGCTTCAAACTCACGATTGTGGGGCGTTAGTAATAGACGCAAAAGAATCACTGGATTCTATTCCGACATGATCGAGAACCAACAGCTAAATAGCCATGCTGTGACAGAGCGCGTTGAATTCACTGAGAGGATGGGAGGTAGCCATTGACAACGGTGAAACCCTACATACAGCTTGCCATGGAAAGGAGTAAGAAGGATTGGATGAAGACAGTAGGAAAGCAGAGAGATGAAAAGGACAGAGCATCTCCATACGCTTATCTGAAATTCTCACCAATGAATTACATAAGTATATCTATCTTTATTTTATGCTTTATTCATAAATCATTCATAACCATTTGAATCTGCCTGACTGAGATTTACAAGATGACCATAGCTTGCTTCATACCAACAATCTCCGTGGGATCGACCCTTACTCGCGTAAGGTTTATTACTTGGACGACCCAGTGCACTTGCTGGTTAGTTGTGCGAAGTTGTGATAAAGAGTTGAGATTGCAATTGAGCGTACTATGTTGATGGCGCCATTGATGATCACAATTTCGTGCACCAGTCTCCTCCACAATTATGGAAGAATTTCACTATAGTTAACAGTATTACATACACTAATTTCACAGGATTGACCCAATCCTTTCACACTAAAGTTCTAACCTAACTTGACATTGGCTATGCTAATACCTAACTATTCCTCTTAGTGCTGACCCAACTAAGAAAGGGATACCAAAACAGGTACAAGATACAAGACACTTAACTAACCTAAAGAAATCAGAAAATAACTCTAGACTTTTCTCTCAGGTGTTTCTCTCAGCCTTTTTCCACTCATGGCTTTTTCTTAAGCTTTCTCACAATGCCTTTTCTCTCAAGAAATTACAGAAAGATAAACTTAGAAAAGTACATTACAATCAGTAAAACATGAAGGAGATTGATTTCATCAGCAGCCTCTTTACTATGTGCAAAACCAGATTCACAAACCTCAGATGCAGTTCTTCAGTATTGGCCAAATGCTTCTTTGAAAGAAAGCATTATCCAAGTAGAGGAACTTCTTAACAGAACACTGTTCTCACTCTCTAGTTTTCTCTCTTTACTTTCTGAATGAGCATCAAGCTTCTTTTATCTCCTTGCATGTTGCTGGGTTCTTCTTCCAAGGTCAACACCTTGAGCCTTGAGCTTCACCAACCCACATGTTCACTTTTCCTCTTTAATCCTCAGAGTAGAAACTTTGCTTCTGACTTCCTCATCTTGACCAAAAGCCATAAAACAGCAACCATAGAAATCTTCTCATGGTCAACTTGATCTTAGCCATTGAAAAACTACTTGGTCCCCAAGTATCACTTGTGACCGTAAATGTGAAGCAGAATAGGGCAGAGAACAACTTTCCCTTGAATGCCATTTTCGGATAGAGCAGAGAGTTGGAAAGAAGAGAAGAAGATCTGATACATGCAGGATGAGATGGATTATCTTTAACCTAAGCTTGATTTGGTTTGGATTTTCTGTTTTAGCTTTTGTGCTTCAAGCTTAAACTTTCTCTCTCTTGCTTCTTTGGTTACTAGCTTAGGGAGAAAGCTTTTTCTCTTTCTCTTTCTTACTTTTCTGAAGCCTTGATGTGACTTGATTAGAGAGGAGAGGAACGTTGCTTCTGATAAGGCAAGATGGTGGGAAATTGAAAATCAATTTCGGGCTTGGATCGGGTTCTTCTCTACTTCAGCCCGTTGGTGCCTTGCTTTGCTTCTTTGATGAATTTTGCTTGAGATGAATGACTTGGGCTTGTCTTTATTTTTCACTTACCATTCAGCTCATTAGCATATATCTTTTGTTTGATGTTGGGCTGCTACAACACTTGTTTTTGGCCTGCATCACTTATCAACAATAATCAAAATTAATTGGGTGATTAGCCCACTATTCAAATGTTTGTCATCATCAATTTTATTAATTAATTTCTTAACTCAACAATCTTCCCCTTGATGACAAACATAATTAAGCAATGATCAAAGGAATTAAGATTTTGGTAAAGTTAGAAAACTTCCCTTTGATGTTTCTTGCTTTACTGTTGCTCCCCCTTTCCTTTTCAAGATTTGCTCCCCCTGGATTTATGCTTTCTTCTTTATTCCTGTTTTACATTGTACTTAAAGATAACACACTAGAGCTCTGTACACGATTATCTTGTCTAAGGGATATCAAGCAAACAGCACTATATAAACAGCCCAACATTAAGCTAATATCATCAACAAGTGAAATCATCAGCAAGGGCAATCAAGTAAATACTAGTAAAACATCATACTAGTCAAACATCATCCTATATTGCTTTTTACTCCCCCTTTTGTCATCAAGGGTGGTTAATAAGCATGAGCAACAAATTCATCACTATAAATCCTGCAAGAAAGGTTAGTGCATAGTCCAAATAACTAACGAAACTACCATAAGTGCATCAGTATCCATAGTTATTACAGTCATCCAAGACAACAAAAGTAGGCTAAACAGTAGCAAAATAAAACAGAGTTCATGAGATAAAAAGAGAGCAGATGTAGCAATTTTTATGAGACAAATCTTAGGCATCAGAACTATTTCCCTCCGAAGCATCTTCCTCCTTAACATCAGTGGCAATGTCTTCATCATTTTGAAGATTATCGATGAAGGTCATGAGCACAGCTACCCTATCCCTTGATTTCTTCAGGAAGTTCTCATGCTTGCTTGCTAGCTTCCTTTGTTCCTTGCTTATGGCAATCATGTGATTTGATTGGGAAACAAACTCTTGAGCGACATCCTTGATCACATTTAGCAAAGCGGATTTCTTCCTAGTAGAAATGGAAGTACCCTCAGTGGAAGGAGGAGGAGAGTCATCTAGGATGTACTCTTCATCATCATCATCTAGAACCACTCTCTCAGATTGAGTTGGTCCTTTTTGCTATTTCACTGAACCACCCCCTTTTAGGTATGAATGTTTATTTTCATAATCCTCATTTGACAAGTCAACACCAAAAGTCTCAAATATGCAAGTTAAAAACATGCCATAAGGTAGTGCTTTGTCTTTCACACTTCTAACAGAATCAAACATGTATCTAGCCATCAAATAGGCAAAAGAGATTTCTGTTTTAGTGATTAGGGCATACAAAACAAGTGTGTCCGTGTAAGAAACCCTTTGATATGAACCACTTTGAGGAATTAAGATGTGGTTGACAATACGATGCAACTGAGCACGTTCATATCCTAGGGCTTTGTGAGTGGGTGTGATGCCATCAATTAAGGAAACATGTTCACAAATGTGAGCCAGAGCATCATGGTAAGAGATACCAACACCTTCATCCCACTTCACAGAGGTATAAGCACACGGCCCAACATCAGTGTACTTCAAGGAATCACTGATAGTTTCATTATTCAAGATAATGTCTCTGCCCTTAACATAAGAATGCACACTTCCTTCATGATAAGTCATGTTTGCATAAAATTCTTTGACTAAATGAGGATATATATATTTTTTGATTTTGAAAAGGTGATTCCAGTAAAAAAATTCTAAATTTTCAACAAAAGGAAAACCTTTCTTTTTCAAGCTAGGTAAATCCACAAGAAAAGATGGACACAGAGTACGATACTGAATGACTCCCTCATAAAAATCATGGTTCATGACAGATTTGAAACGATTAGGGTTATAGTCTGAGTGAGATGTCATGAAGTGTGATTTGTGAGCAAAAGGATCAATGTCTGGTTTTTTAACAGATTTGAGAGGGCGAGGAGGGTTACTTCTTTGTGAGCGCACTGGAACCGACCTGGATTTGGTTTGTGTTGGTTCGGGAATGGCTTCTTCAGTCGCTGGACATTTTCCCTTGGAGGAGCTAGGCTTCGCAGAACTAGGTTTTGAGGAGCCTGGCTTGGAAGTTGTGGCCTTCAGTGGTGGTATCGGCTTGGCAGGGGCAGGGTATCTTGGTGTAGTCTTGGTTCATGCCATGGGAGTAGTGCGAGGAGGAGAGGTAGGAGGAGAGGGTGAAGGAGTAAAAGTGGTGTCTTGAGAACGAGTTGATGGTCTGGGATATCCTGGAAGTTTATGGATTTTCTCACGCGGTGCTCTTTTAGCAATGACTTTCTTCCCCATTTTGGTTAGATTTAGGCTTTTGATGGAAGAGATAGTGGAGTGAGAGGGAAGAAACCGAAGAGTTTGAGGAGAAGTTATGGAGAAAAGAGAGGGAGAGTTGGTAACCGTACCCAAAAGTGGATTTCTAAAACCGTGCAACTGCATCACCTTTTGAAATGACATGAAAAGACCTGACCTTATAAAATAAAGATTTGATTTGATTTAAATATAAAACAGGAAATGAATTTTAAATTTTGAAAAACCAAAAATTAAACTGAAAAATCTTTTTGGATTATAAACATTAAATGAAAAATTATTTTCAAAAATAAACACACAGCCCATCAAAAAAATTGTCACATTCATATATGGGCCCAGAGATAGTTGGATTTAAGGAAACACTTTGGACCACTCCAGATCTGATTTTGAGGTTGGCCCGGATTATCTTTCATTTGAACAAGCCCATAACACTCTGAATTGAAGAGAACGTTCATCACCTGCTCAGAATTGTCTCATACTTGTTTATGAGACAAAAAGCTCCAGCAACTCCATTAGCATTTTTCAAATAAGAAATCATAACTCAAAATTTCTAGACAAGTCCTAAGCATGCAAAATCTATCCTCAGCTAATGGTTTTGTAAAAATATCTGCTAATTGCTCCTCAGATTTAACAAATTGAATACTAATATCCCCTTTTTGGACATGTTCTCTTATTGAGTGAAATTTCACTTCAATATGCTTAGTCCTAGAGTGCAAAATTGGATTTTTAGAAATATTGATGGCACTCATATTATCACACATTAAGAGAATATTTTCAGCATTTAATTTGTAATCAGCAAGCTGTGTTTTTAACCATAAAAGCTGAGAACAACAAGAAGAAGCAGCTATATACTCAGCCTCTGCAGTGGATAAGGCCACTGTTGGTTGCTTCTTACTTGACCAAACATTTAAGGACTTCCCAAGAAAACAACATAGGCCTGAAGTGCTCCTTCTATCAACTCTATCACCAGCAAAATCTGCATCACAATAACCAACTACAGAAAAATCATCAATCTTAGGATACCAAAGACCAAAATTAGATGTGCCATGAACATATCTAATGATCCTTTTAACTGCAGAAAGATGTGACTCTTTAGGTTTGGATTGGAACCTAGAACACAATCCAACACTTTGCACAATATCGGGTCTAGAGGAAGTTAAGTACATAAGAGGACCAATCATTCCTCTATACCTAGTCTCATCAACATCTTTCTCAGTTTCTCCCTTGTCTAATTTAGAACTAGGATGCATGGGTGTTCCCATGGGTTTGGCATTTTCCATACCAAATTTCTTAACTAATTCCTTGGCATACTTTTCTTGATGAATGAAAATACTTTTTTCAGTTTGTTTAATTTGCAGCCCAAGAAAGAAATTAAGTTCACCCATCATACTCATGTCAAATTCACTTGTCATAAGTTTTCCAAATTCAGAACAAAGGGATTCATTTGCTGATCCAAAAATAATGTCATCAACATATATTTGGACTAGAATAAAAGAATCATTATAGTTCTTGATGAATAGAGTTCTGTCAGTGGTGCCTCTTTAAAAACCATTTTTCAAAAGGAAAGAATTAAGTCTCTCATACCAAGCTCTAGGAGCTTGTCTTAAACCATAGAGAGCTTTAGACAATTTGAAAACATGATTAGAATGTTCTTTATTTTCAAAACCAGGAGGCTGCTCCACATACACTTCTCTATCTATCACACTATTCAAAAATACACATTTCACATCCATTTGATATAATTTAAAACTGCAAAATGCAGCATAAGCTAAGAGAAGTCTTATGGCTTCCATTCGGGCAACAGGGGCGAAGGATTCATCAAAGTCTATTCCTTCTTCTTGGTCATATCCTTGAGCCACTAGCCTTGCCTTGTTTCTTGCAATGCTACCATCTTCTCCCAACTTGTTCCGAAATATCCACTTGGTCCCGGTCACTTTCTTTCCACTTGGCCTTGGAACCAAAGTCCACACTTGGTTTTTCTCAAACTCAAGAAGCTCATCCTCCATTGCTTTAACCCAAGAAGGGTCACCAAGTGCTTCCTTGACGTTTTGAGGCTCTATTTGTGAAAGGAGGGCAATGTTGTATCCTTCATTTGTCTTTCTAGTGGAAGACCTTGTTTGCACTCCATGAGAGACGTCCCCAATGACAAATTCCTCAGGATAATTCTTCAAGAATCTCCACTCACGAGGTCTGGTGGACTTGGAGACAGATTCAGTCACCAAGGAATTCTGGGCATTGCTGGCTGCAGCATTTTCTTCAGATTCATGAGACAAAATGGAATTGTCTCTTGAATTTTCAGCATTTGCAGTTTCTGGTTTAGCTTGTCCAGAATTTTCTTTTCCATGATTTTGAGCAGTTTCATCCTCCTTTTGAGCTTGATTTCCTGCATCACAATCTTCCAAAATGCTTTGCATCAAGTTAGTATCACAAAATGTAACATGTATGGACTCCTCAATAATTCTAGCATCTTGATGATAAACCCTATATGCTTTACTAGTTGTGGAATATCCTACAAACAAATACTCATAAACCTTTGGATTAAATTTATCCAAATTTTCTTTGTTATTTAAAACAAAACATTTGCATCCAAAGATGTGCAAGTAATCTAAGTTTGGTGGGTCTCCTTTCCAAAGTTCATAAGGGGTTTTCTTCAAAAATTTCCTTATGATTGTTCTATTCAAAATGTGGCAAGCCGTATTGACCGCTTCAGCCCAAAAAAATTTTGGAATATTACTCTCACAAAGCATAGCTCTTGTCATCTCTTGTATGCTTCTATTTCTTCTTTCCACAACACCATTTTGTTGTGGTGTTCTTGGACAAGAGAAGTTGTGAGATATTCCAAATTTCTCACAAAAGGATTCAAACAAATTATTTTCAAATTCAGTTCCATGATCGCTTCTTATAGAAGATATTTTTAAATCCTTTTCATTTTGAAGTTTCTTGCAAAAAGGTTCAAATGCTGAAAAAGCTTCATTTTTGTGTGCAAGAAATAAAACCCAACCAAACCTAGTATAGTCATCCACAATTACTAAACCATAATGTTTACCACCTAGGCTTTGAGTTCTTGTTGGACCAAATAAATCAATGTGTAGCAACTCAAGTGATCTTTTAGTAGAGATGTCTTCCTTTGGTTTAAAAGAACTTTTTGTTTGTTTTCCCATTTGGCAAGCATCACAAGTGATGTCTTTGTCAAACTTTATCAAAGGGAGACCTCTTACTAATTCTTTCTTTACAAGTTTGTTTATTTGAAACATACTTGCATGGCCCAATCTCTTGTGCCATAACCACTTTTCAGATTCTTTAGAGTGAAGACAAGCTACATTTTGATCCTTTAGTTCATCAAGAGTAAGTCCATACATATTATTGAAACGCTTGGCAACAAACATCACTTCATTTGTCTTTTCATTAACAACACAGCATTCAAGCCTTTTGAAAACAACTAAATATCCTAAATCACACAGCTGACTTATACTCAAAAGATTGTGCTTTAAACCACACACTAAAAGTACATCATCAATGAAAGTAGATTGCTCATTACCTACTTTTCCAACAGCAATGATTTTACCTTTACCATCATCTCCAAAGGTCACAAAACCTCCATCATACTTATTTAGTTTGATGAAGTAAGTTGACCTTCCAGTCATGTGCCTTGAACATCCACTATCCATGTACCACATGTCCTTTTTGTTCTTGGATGCTAGGCAAATCTGCATGATGAGTTTCAAGTAGCCTTAGGTATCCAAATTAATTTGGATCCTTTGAAGTTAATCCATCTTGGTTACCCAAGTGCATTGAAATCACAAATAATATTGTAAACTTTGTTTCCAACAACTCTTTTTTCAATGAAACATTGTACATATGAGTGACCAAATTTCTTGCAATTGACACAATGATTTTCTGACGTGTGTCGCTGAACTTGAGGTGAGTAATATTGCTTGAAATGATTAAAGTGTTGAAATTTTCTGGTTTTTAGAGGAGATGCATTTCTTTTGACAAACTGATTTTTATTAAAGTTATTCCTCTTTACAAAAGCATTTTCACTAGAATTTCTTTGAACATTTTTACCTTTCGAATATGAGGTTTTGTTGTAAAATGGTGGTTTCTTGAAAACAGCCTCATTTTTCGAAATGTAACCCAAATCTGGCCGGTTTGAACTCGATTCAGTTTTTGGTGAAGGCTCAGTTTCACTTGTGTATACTTTATCAAATTTTTTTTCAAGTGTTGGAGTATTTTCAATACCATATTTGTTTGGTATGGTTTTGGTATTTGATGAAGAAGCCACAAATTTTATAGAGGAAATATTAGAGACTGCATCTTCCTTGGCTATGTAGCCTAAACCATATTTTTCAAACAATAGTCTTTGACTTGCAAGTAATTTGTCCAAGTTACTAGAACCTTGAGCAGATTTTTCTAAGTCACCATTCAGCCTTTTAATCATATTATTTGATCTTTCATTTTCAGCAATTAACTCATGTGAAGGATCCACAATGTGCTTTCCTTTTAATTTTTCAAGTTCAGATTTTAAAAATCTGCTTTCTTCAATGATGTCCAAAGCACATTCAGTTTCCTTCACTTTTTCTTTTAAAAACTCATTTTCAGCTATTAACACATCTCTTTCATATCTGCATTCATTGTATTTGTCAAGCAGTTTTGAGGTGTTTAAGGTAAGATCATCAATAATAGCATGCAAGTCCTCAATGGTCAAATCATAATAATTTACCTCATCAAGATTGTTGTTTCCAGCCATGAAGCAGTCTTTGTTATCTCCTTCAGATTCTTCTTCTTCATTTGAGTCATTCTCAAGATCCTCCCAAGCTGCCATGAGTACTCTCTTCCTTTCCTTCTTTCCTTTGTCCTCCTTTTTGAGCTTTGGACAGTTTGACTTGAAGTGTCCAGCCTCCTTGCAATGATGACACGTCACCTTGCTCAAGTCTATCTTGTGTTCCTTTGAACTTGAACCCTTGTATTTGCCCTTGCTCTTCATCATCCTTCTAAATCTCCTAGCAAAAAACAAAAGCTCGTCATCTGAAATACCATCACTAGACTCACTCTCTTTTGGTTCTATTTGTGACTTGAGGGCTATTCCCTTTTTCTTTGAGTCTGTGTTTGTGTGTGTGGCTTCATAGGCAAGAAGTTTTCCTCTCAGCTCATCATAGGTTATGGGACTTATGTTGTTACTCTCAGTTAGGACAGTGGCAGTGTTTTCCCATTCTTTTCTGAGGCTTCTAAGGAGTTTTCTCACCAAGGTTTGTTCTGCATAGTTTGTACCCATAGCATCAAGGTTGTTGATTATGATTGAGAATCTCTCAAACGCTTCGTCAATGCTTTCTTCATCCTTCATGCTAAACATCTCGTACTCTTTTCGCAGCATATCAATCCTCGTTTCTTTGACTTGTTTGGTGCCTTCGTGTGTAACCTGGAGTTTTTCCCAGATTTCTTTGGCTGTCTTGCATCTAGACACCTTCCGGTACTCTTCAAAGCTGATAGCACAGTGAAGAAGGTTGATTGCTTTAGCGTTCAGCTCTATCTTCTTCTTGTCATTTTCATTCCATTCAGCTTCTTCTTTTGGAGTTACCACTCTATCAGCACTTATTTTTGTTGGGATCTTGGGACCACTCACAACGATCTTCCAAATGTTGTAGTCAATGGATTGGATGAAGATCCTTATCCTTTCTTTCCAGTAGGAATAGTTCTTCCCGTTGAAGAAAGATGGCCGGTTATTTGACTGGCCTTCAGTGAGGGTGTAAGCAACTATGGTTGTGCCCAAGTTGTTTGCCATTGGATCTTTCCTCCAAGCGGTTAAGCTTGATTCTTGAGACCTCAGCTCCTGATACCAATTGAAGGTTGTGGTAGGCTTAGAGAAGGGGGGTTGAATCTATGTCTTCCTTTAAGTTGCTGTTATGACCCTTTTTAAACAAAATTACAATTCTGATTCTGTTTGAACTCAGCAGCAGAAATTTATGAGACAATTTATTTTTGTCTCATGAATATCAGAAAACAGAACTCAGCAGAGAAGAGAAAAGCTAACACCAGCATATATCCTGGTTCGGTTGCCTTGTGCTATGCAACCTACTTCCAGTCTCCTCCACAATTATGGAAGAATTTCACTATAGTTAACAGTATTACATACACCAATTTCACAGGATTGACCCAATCCTTTCACACTTAAGTTCTAACCTAACTTGACATTGGCTATGCTAATACCTAACTATTCCTCTTAGTGCTGACCCAACTAAGAAAGGGATACCAAAACAGGTACAAGATACAAGACACTTAACTAACCTAAAGAAATCAGAAAATAACTCTAGACTTTTCTCTCAGGTGTTTCTCTCAGCCTTTTTCCACTCATGGCTTTTTCTTAAGCTTTCTCACAATGCCTTTTCTCTCAAGAAAGATAAACTTAAAAAAGTACATTACAATCAGTAAAACATGAAGGAGATTGATTTCATCAGCAGCCTCTTTGCTATGTGCAAAACCAGATTCGCAAACCTTAGATGCAGTTCTTCAGTATTGGCCAAATGCTTCTTTGAAAGAAAGCATTATCCAAGTAGAGGAACTTCTTAACAGAACACTGTTCTCACTCTCTGGTTTTCTCTCCTTACTTTTTGAATGAACATCAAGCTTCTTTTATCTCCTTGCATGTTGCTGGGTTCTTCTTCAAATGTCAACACCTTGAGCCTTGAGCTTCACCAACCCACATGTTCACTTTTCCTCTTTAATCCTCAGAGTAGAAACTTTGCTTTTGACTTCCTCATCTTGACCGAAAGCCATAAAACAGCAACCATAGAAATCTTCTCATGGTCAACTTGATCTTAGCCATTGAAAAACTACTTGGTCCCCAAGTATCACTTGTGACCGTAGATGTGAAGCAAAATAGGGCAGAGAACAATTTTTCCTTGAATGCCATTTTCGGATAGAGCAGAGAGTTGGGAAGAAGAGAAGAAGATCTGATACATGCAAGATGAGATGGATTACCTTTAACCTAAGCTTGATTTGGTTTGGATTTTCTGTTTTAGCTTCTGTGCTTCAAGCTTAAACTTTCTTTCTCTGCTTCTTTGGTTACTAGCTTAGGGAGGAAGCTTTTTCTCTTTCTCTTTCTTACTTTTCTGAAGCCTTGATGTGACTTGATTAGAGAGGAGAGGAACGTTGCTTCTGATAAGGCAAGATGGTGGGAAATTAAAAATCAATTTCAGGCTTGGATCGGGTTCTTCTCTACTTCAGCCCGTTGGTGCCTTGCTTTGCTTCTTTGATGAATTTTGCTTGAGATGAATGACTTGGGCTTGTCTTTATTTTTCACTTATCAAAAATAATCAAAACTAATTGGGTGATTAGCCCACTATTCAAATGTTTATCATCATCAATTTTATTAATTAATTTCTTAACTCAGCATAATTTTTTTGTCCGTCTTATAAAGAAAAATTTGTAGGAGGATGAGAACATCGTTTTTGCAAATTTTCAATAGATAATTTAAAATTTATCATAAAAAGATACGTATAGAAAAAAATATAATTTGATTTATCATAGAGATTAGATAAAATTAATTCTTTTGCGGGTAATTTTATATGTGTAATGTCTTTCACTTTTATGAATAAAAAAATAGTTTTGAATTTTACCAAATTTTAAAGATTTCAAAATAAGGAATTCAGCTCATTGCCACCCAGCCTGTAAAGTCTGAAATTGTGTGACAAAATAAGTTTTGGCTCCAAACAAACATCGACCACAGCACTGGAAGAAACAAATTTGTTGGGCGTTACGACATGGTATATTGGTAGCATTCGTTTCCCAGGGAAAACACCAAGTTGCACCGCCGTTGGCGTTCGGTTGAATAATGATCCTACACGTCGTCTCTATGATAATATCAAAAAGATAATTGTTTATGTTTTTCGGGTGTGTGGATAATGGCGTCAGATTTAATTAACTTTTCTTTTTTATAATGGAGGTGACTGAACAATCCATTCCCAATAAGACACTTTCATTATTTATTGAATGTTTTAATTTATTTTTTTTTAAACTTAGCTGACATGTATGTATCTTTAACTAGGACTAGTTACCAAAAAAAAGTCTTTAACTAGGACTATTAATAAAAATTTTAAAATTTAAAATTTTTTATAAATATATAATAAATGTATTTAGATTTTACGTTTTGAATATTTTTTATAAATTTATTTTAATAGATATTCTTAATATATATTCTTAAAATACATACTAACCTAAAAAAATAATTGGACATTTTAATTTAGTTATCATCTTAATTATCTTTCAAAATTTTTAAATAAAAAAATTTTTAAATTTTTATCTTTTCTATAGTTTCAAAAAATATATATTTAAATTTGTATTCATTTAAATATTAAGAGAATAATTAAAAAGTTGAATTATGACTCCAATTATTACTCTTAAACTAAACTCTATTTTTTATTTGTTGAAATATGTATTTTGTTAATTCATTTTACATTCATTATTTTTCCCTGAATTTAGAAAAATAAAAATATAAATGTTAACTGGTCAACATTTTTTATACTTATTTTGTAACTGAGTTAATACTAACTAACTTTGTTTTTTCACCAAAAATACTGACCTTTTAGCATTTACTTTAAAGAAATATATAGTTTTTACTAAAACATTTTTAATTAATAATAAAACAGCGTCATCAGTAATATCAAACGCAAAAGAAAAAATACTTGCATTTACAAGGTCACGACATCATTATATTAGTTGCTTTTATTTTAAAGAGTTTAGCTATATTTTCTCAAGATATATTTTAATAATATAATAATAAAAGTTTTTTAAATTTTAAATTTCGTTAATATATTAATAATATGAAAAATTAAAATAAATTTTAATAAAATATTTTTTTATTATACTCTTAAACTATGTTCTTGAAACATAATTCACAAGACCCTATTTTAAATATTACTCAATAAAGTAATGAAGAGGTGATCATGTTTTCAACGATGAGAATTTGAAGACCAGATATTAAAAAATGATCTCATACTTTATCAAATTTGTTGAGAAACAATATTTAATTTAATCCGTAAACTTACATACGATCATAATTTAATTTTTAAAATTTTAATTATTTTTATTTAATTTTCTAATTTTATAAACATTATTCACATTGTCTCTATGATAATTTATATCATAAAAACGTTATTAAAGAGATAATGTAAATAATCGGATACTATGTTAAATGTCTAACAACTATATTACGGATATATTAAACATCTATACATATTGATGCAAAGAGTTTCAGTTGCCACTAATATAGTCATTAGACATCTAGTATGATATCTAATTGTCCATATTATTTCTTTGAAAATATTTTTATGATGAAAATTATCTAAAAGACTAACACATGAGTAATATTTGCAAAGTTGAGAGACTAAATAAAAATAATTAAAATTTTAGAAATTAAATTAAAATTCATATATAAATTTAGGGATCAAATTGAGTATTAACTCAAATTTTTTATTCATTTTTTTTGTTGATGAAAATATTAGTTTTAAATTTGATTTATAAATGCGATTTGACTTCTCAGCTATGACTTGCCTTATTATGAGGTGTGTGAGATCCTCTACTCTATCTATTATGTAAAATGATAACAAGTTGAAGAGTTTTTATCTAAAAAAAGGGCTTTCGACAACGAGACTCTTTATTGTCTTATCTTTTTGTTCTCTATATGAAAAAGTTATGGTGTTTTATCTCTCAATTGATTGAATCAAATAGTTGGGAGTCGATGACTGTTGAGAAGTTCAACTATCTCTCATCTTAAATTTGCAGACGACATGTTTCTTTTTTGTAAAGCTACAAGAACTCAAGTTTAATGTGCTCTTCAGACCTTTAATTTATTCTGCAAAACTTTAGGTATAAAGGTCAGTTGTGAACAATCTTCTTTTCAAATATCTCTAGGAAGAGAAAGAAGATGCTTACAAGGACCTTTTCCATCCGATTCTCTAACATTCTAAATATATATTTGAGTGTTGTTTTGGAACATTCTAAATCATCATGAGTGGATTGTAATGATTTGTTGGACAGGATCAAGATGCGCTTATCTTTGCGGAAAAGTAGATTCTTGAATAGATCAATGTGGATTTGTCTTGCAAAATTAATTATCGCATCTATTTTGGTATATAAAAAATGCAGATAAGTCTTTTTCCCTTTTCTACTTGCTATGATATTGATAAATTTGCCTGACATTTGTTTAGAGTGGTAACACTAATTTTCAATGAGATTCCATCTATCATCTTGGTTGATTTTAATAAGTTCCAAGAAATTTGGTGGGCTTGCTCTAAGAGATTTATGTTTACATTATTTAGTTCTGCTTGGCAAGCTAGTTTGGCAGATCTTACAATGTCCGAACAAGCTATGGATTTAGGTAATGCGGAATAAATACCTTAAGGGTAAAGACATTTTTAACATTCAATTATCTTGTCACTCGTTTGTGATCTGAGAATCTATTGTCAAAGTTGCAACTATTCTGAGAGACGGCTTCAAGTGAAAAATTGGCTCTCTAACTAATAGCTTCTGATTTTATTCGTAGATGAAAACGAGTATTATTGGTGAGAGGATGGATTTTATTGAGACTTCTAAATCTGATTTCTACATTGGGGATGTTCTTGTGCATAGTGACTAGCAGCTTAGTCTTATATACTCACATATTCTGAAAGGGCTTGCAATGGAGATTCTATGCTATAAAAGAGACCAAGCTACAAACAACGAGGCAGGTCACTTGTGGAATGACAAGAAATATTCAGCCAAATCAGGATATTACTAGCTACTAGAGCGCACTGTGACTTAGAATACTAATTTGAATTTGAATTGGCTTTAGAGACTTAAAATTTCAAAAAAAGTAAAGATCCTAATTTGGTTAAACTTACATGAAGCCCTTCCAATTGCAACTATGTGGCTCCGTTTGTAAATCGGAAAAATATTAACGAGTTAATTATGTAATTAAGATTGAGGTAAGAGGGTTTAAACTGCTAGTCTGGGTTGAAAAATTTAAATTTTATAATTTAACATTTTAGAGATAAAATTTGAATTTAGAAAATTATTTGGAGTGCGAAAATATAATTATTTATGAAAAAACGTGTACTGATATTATAATTAATTGTACATGTATAGGTTTGTGCGGTACTATGTATGAGAAAAATAAAAGTGTAAAACTAACCAGAAAAATATTTAGAATACAAACCGAAATATTTATCTTTAAAATTTTGACCTAAGTGGGGCCTATAGACGAAAGGACAAAAATGCCCCTTACTTAAAAGAGTCAAAGTGTGACTCCCTCCCTTAATTTCACACAATTTGCCAAATTTTGAGAGAAGGGTTTTTCGAGCTTGAGAGAAGAGAGGCAAGAAATCTCACAAACCAGAGCTTCGATCGACAACCTGTTTGCGGCTATGCATTTCTCTTGATTCCCTCTACGTTTCTATGTAACTTTTGTATGGAAGTTCAAGCTCAATATCTGACGGATTTTGACCCATGTTCATATAGAATAAGATTGAATAGAGTTGGTTGAATCAAGGATTGATGAAGAATTGATTGAGACTTGAATTGGCCGGAGAAAAAGACTCAAGAGGTTGGGAGTGTCGTCAAATAAGGTACAGATTTCGATTTTGGATAATCAATATATAATGCTATGTGAAAATCTAGGCGAATTGACTTTAAGATATTATTGAATTGATGTTGTTGATAATGATATTTTAGTATGAATGGATAATTTTGTATGATATTAGATGTTGAATGAAAATGGTCGGGAGTCTTTGAATGATTGAATTTCTCTTGTTTGGTATGTGTTGGTGTTATGTTCGAATTAATGAAAATTGGAGTGGTTTATGATGAATATGTGAAATTAAATTTGGGAAGATTTATTGTTGTTATTTAGAGAATTGTATGAAGATAGAATTTAAGAGTGAGATGAAGTTGGGTATTTGATATGTTGTGGTATGATTGTTGAAATTAAAATTTTTATGAGGAATATATATATAAATTATATATATATATATATATTTTATCCGTAATAATATTACAGGAATATAAATTTTTTAAATTATGGTCTACTTTGTTCTAACAGTATAGATTATGTATAGCACAAAATATTTATAAAATCAAACTATTTTTATAAAAAAGTTATAGGTTGACAAAAATCTCTAACTAAGAAGACCAAGGTATCTGTAGATAAAAAACCAAATAATAAGATTTTTAGTTATTATTTTAATATGAAAAAAAGTCTATTTTTTATTAATAATTAATTTTAACATTTGTTATCTAAAATTTTAAATAATTTAACGTGTATATTTTTACATTTAATTAGGTGTTAAGTCTATTTCACAAATAGAAATAATTAATTTTTATATATTTACTATTTAAAAATAATATTTTCTCTCTCTATGTATATAAAAAGATAATTAGATGTTAGTATAAAAAAATTATACTAATAATTATAAAATTAACTCAAAATTAATTTTTTTAAATAATTAAATCTTGATTCTAACTTTTAACTATAACATTAGTATTCTCTCCAAATTATATGTAATAAATATTTGAAAGAAGAGAAATGAAAATATAGATTAGAAAGATAAGCGGTGAAAATTTAAAACTAAATAAAAAACTAAAAGACTATAATAATAATAATAATAATAATAATAATAATAATAATAATAATAATAATAATAATAATAATAATAATAATAATAATAATATTTTTATTTGAATTATATTATTTTGTTAATTTTGTTTTCTGTAGAACAGAAAGTTAGAAAAAATAGAGAATGAGAGAAAAGAGAGAGAAAGATAAATGTTTAATTACTCTGTTGGTCTCTATAGTTTTGCGATATTTTCAATTAGGTCCCTATACTTTTTTTCCTTTTAATTGGGTTCCTGCATCAATTTTTTTTCAATTAGATCCCTCTTGGTAGTAATTGGCTTAATTGTATAGGGACCCAACTAAAAAAAATTGGTGCAGGGACTCAAATAAAAGAAAAAAAGCATAGAGACTCAATTAAAAAAAATTTGGTGCAAAGACTCAATTAAAAGGAGAAAAAGTATAAGGACCTAATTAAAAATTTTGCGAAACTATAAGGACCAACAAAGTAATTAAACCAAAGATAAAGATGAAGAATGAGAGTGAGAGTGAGAGTTTGTTTTTTTTTCAAAGATAATACTTTTATTGCAATTAAATGATTCAATTACAATACCCACACAAATAGGGATAAGCATATATAATAATAAAAATTTGGGGAACTCCCAGAAACAATAATACCAAGCTAAAGCAGTAGAGATTAAAACAAAAAGGACAAGCTATTCTCTCCTCTTTAGTTTCAGTTGCTATGCCTCCCAAGTCGTCCAAATTCTTCTGCAAATGTCAGAGCTTGGGACAGAATTTTCCCAACCTCAACTCTACAATTTTCAAAAATGAGAGCGTTCCTGGACAACCAGATCTGCCATAGAAGGTAACCCACTTGACTGATTTTTTCTTTTGAGTCTCTTCTTCTTCTCACCGCTTCCATCAACTGACACAACCACTCCCATGGTTCCATAGTCGGATTTCTGGGAATCACACTTGTTACTGGTGATTGATTCCAGACTTGCACAACTCCCGGACAGAAAATCAGAGCATGGAGGTGCGTTTCTGGCAGTGAAGAACATCGCGGGCATAAATTGGGGATCTGAGGTATCCTCTTATGAAGATTTGTCTTCACTGCTAGTCCTTCGTGAGCAAATTTCTAAAGAAATGCCTTGATTTTTGGTTGGCATCGAACCTCCCAGATGCTCCTCCATAGTTGTCTACTTTGAAATCTGACATGAAGATCTTCCATAGGCCTATGAAAAAACTTATAAGCTACTTCATATCCCGTTTTAACATTGTACTGACCTGAATCATGCTTTATCCACCTGATTGAATCTTCACCTTCTTCAATGTCTATTTGGCAGATTTGTTGTGCTATGTTGGGACTGAACTTACTATGAATGAGCTGTGTATTCTAACCCCCTATCTCATTGAATAGTTGTCTTAGCCAGATCAGATTTCCATCACTACAGTCTTCTTTCTGTACTCGAAAGGGAGGTAAGTTACCAAACCATGGTTCTTCTTTGAATTTTACTATACCCTGTGTCGTGACTTTCCATTTGGTACCTTGTTCCAGTACTTTTCTGCCTTCCAATAAGCTCTGCCAAGCCCAAGATGGTCTCAGGCTTGGTTTCGCTCCTAAAAAAGAGGTAAGTCTAAAATATTTGCTTTTAAAGACTTTATAAAACATAGAATTTGGTTTAGTCATTAGTCTCCATCCCTGTTTTGCCAGCATCGCCAGATTAAACGCTTTGAGATCTTTAAACCCCATACTACTTTCCTCTTTAATTCTGCTCATTGTATCCCAGCTGATCCATTGGAGTTTTTTTTCATTCTGTTTTTGACCCCACCAGAATTGCATCATCATTTTGTGAATATCATCTAATAATGATTCGGGCAGTTTGAAACAAGTTAGAGTATAGACAGGTATAGCACACCCCACAGCTTTGATTAAGATTTCTCTTCCACTTGCTGACAATAGTTGACGCTTCCAACCTTGTAGCTTCTTTGACACCTTATCCTTTACATAAGCAAATGTTTGACTTTTAGATCTGTTAACAATAGATGGGAGACCCAAATATTTGTCTTGTGCACCAATATTAGGGACTCTAAGAAAAGTAGCGATTTCTTCCTTAATAGCATGAGGTGTAGTCTTACTGAAAAATACTGTAGACTTACTGGAATTGATAATCTGACCGCTTAGGGAGCCATACTATTGAATAACATTAATCAAATTAGCGCAATTATGTGGAGTTGCTTTACAGAATAGTAAAGAGTCATCAGCGAATAAAAGGTGGTTGATGGACGGATATCTACTGTTCAACCGAAGCCCCCTGAAATAGGTTATCCTGTTCTCCTTTGTGGAGCAGAAATGATAGACCTTTTGCGCATAATAGAAAAAGGTAGGGTGAGAGGGGATCTCCTTGTCGGAGCCCTCTACTTGGTTTAAAGAAACCAATAGGAGAATTTTCCACAATAACAGAATAAGAAATAATAGTGACACATTCCTTTACCCATGCTATCCACCTCTGACAAAAACCAAGTTTTTTCATTATGAACCACACAAAACTCCATTCCACTCGATCATAGGCTTTGCTCATATCCACCTTTAGAGCTAGATCAGTGCCCCCAAATGATTTATTCTTTAAGAAATGCATGCATTCATGAGCCACAAGAATATTATCACTAATAAGTCTTCCTCTAATAAATGCACTCTGATTGTCACTAATTATTTTATTCATAAGAGGCTGCAAGCGATTAACAAGTACCTTGAAAATAATTTTATAAAATATAGTGCTTAGGCTGATGGGTCGGATCTGCAACATATTTTCTGCATTTGGAATCTTTGGAGTTAGACAAATTTGAGTATGGTTGAAGCTCTTTAGTATTCTTCCTCCACCAAAGAAGCTCTTAACTGCCCTGCATATATCCCCTCCGATGATTCTCCAATAAAATTAGAAAAATTTTGTCGTGAATCCATCATCTCCCGGGGCAGCCCCCAGGTTAATAGAAAAAACTACCCTCTTAATTTCCTCTTCACTAATCGGTTTAGTAAGGTGCCGATTAGTCTCAGAGGAGACCTTCTTTCTCAACCCAGCCAGCACATGGGAAGGATCTTGAGGATTTCCTATTATAAACAACTCTTCAAAGTATCTTTGTGCTCTCGCCCCAATTGTTTCTGGAGTAGTACACCACTCTCCATTCTCATCCTCTAACCTCCATATCTTATTTTTCCTGTTTCTAACTTGACTCTTGGAGTGAAAAAATTTTGTGTTTTGATCTCCCCATTTAAGCCAATTAATTTTAGCTTTCTCCCTCCAGAACCTTTTCTCCATAATACATGCATTACTCAACTCTTTCTCTAGCTGTAAGATCTCTATTTTATTAGCAGAGCTGGGATCTTCCTTCAACACCGATAGTTTAGTCGCAATCTTCTCCATTTCTTTTCTAGAATTTCCTATCCCCGAAGCTTGCCATTTAACTATTTCAGATCTGCAGCGTTTTAGTTTCTGAAACAATTGGAACATTGGTGAGCCAGAGAAGCTTGTTTGCCACACCTCCTTAACTATTGAATCTGTCATCTCCTCCCCACACCATCTCTCTCGAAATTTGAACCTCCTTTTACTCTTGATGGTTGCTGAATTTGAGTTTAATAGCAGAGGGCGATGGTCTGAACCAATATCATCCAAGTGTGTGAGTGTAGCCCATGGATATTCTTCCCTCAGTTTTAGAGATAAAAAAGCTCTATCTAGTCTTTCTCTGATTACTCTCTCTTGACAACTCCGATTCCACCATGTAAATTTTTCCCCTAGATACCCCATATCCACCAGGCATCCATGATTCATAAAGTTTTGAAACTTCTGAATGGATTGAAATGATTTCTCCCTTCCTTCCTCCTTTTCATCTGATGATAATATGGCATTAAAATTACCAATGACAACATATCTTTCTCCGAGCTGTCTAATAATCTCCAACAAGGTCTCATATTGAGTATCTCTCAGCTGGTCAGTACTGTGGAGGTGAACCCCTAACATCTTTCATGTGATTTTTCTCTCTTGATCTTCAATTGAGAAGGATATATAAAATTCTGCACTGCTATTCACCTTCACCTTCGCTCCTTCCCTCCATGCCAGAGCCAAGCCTCCTGCCGTGCCATTAGGATTAACACAACATACCTCCGTGAGACCCACACTTTTTAGCTGTCTTTCTACTAGCGAGGATTGGTTCTTTGTCTCACATAAGAACACCACCTCGGGGGAATGGGAGTTTTGCATTCCTTTGATGTTGTGAACTGTCAGGGGTTTCCCCAAACCCCGATAGTTCTATATTATCAACTTCATAGCCCCATTGGTGCCTTTGATGGGTTGGCACCCTCACCCCAGTCAACATTTCTCTCTACTGACCCTACTTTCTCAATCTGACCTTCCTCCACCTCCTCCCTAGTCTCCGTATTACGTTTCATCCCTGTAACCATCTTGATGTTTCCAGCATCATTGCTTTGTCGTGCTAAATGCTTAATCTTCTGCCTCTTTAAGCTTCTAGAGTCTTTACCAGATTTACTATCCGGCTGGAATGTGCCTACTTCCTCCCTATAAAATGACTCCCTCATTACCTCCTCGGCTCCTGTAGGGTCATGTTCCTTACTACTATTTTGAGACAGAGAAATAGGTAATATTTGATTTGGGATATGAATGTGCAGGTCTAGTGCGAGAGAATTTTGATTTTCTGTGTTAGGCTTGATGTGGATCTTGGTTTTTGTATTGACGCCATTACAAGATAATTTGGAAAAGCTTTTGATTAGACTACCAGGGGTTGGCTTTTGATTAACTGATCTCCTCCACTTCCTCTTCTACTTATGTTTGGGATCACATTCTCCTTATTATCCTCCAGCTTCCACCCTGTGAACTCTGTCCAGAGTGAGAGTTTGTTAACTGTAAAAAAATATTAAATGACATATTTTGATTTGTCAAATTATTAATATAAAATATAAATTTATATATAGAGTAAAAATAATAGAGAGAAACAGAAAATTGCAGAGAGGTAAATGAGAGAATTTAGAGATCAGAGTTTATTAATTTTGAAAAAAAAATTATTTTCTCTCAATTTTAATAAAAGAGTGTCATGTGACACATTTGATTATTAAATTAGATAGTAATATATGATACATAATATACATATATTTTAATTTCAATTTTAATATTTTATTTTTAATTTTAATGCAATTAAAAAATGTCATGTTGTACATTTTGATTGTCAAATTAATAATTAGTCATTGATATTGATAATGATATATAAAATAGATAGAATAGTTGAAGGAATAAGAAAAATAGAGAAAGAAAGAGGGAGGAGGGAGAATTTCTTAATTTTGAAGAGAAAGATTTGATTTCAATTGCAATGAGAAAGTGACATGTGGCACATTTTGGAGTGGATATTGTTGTTTGTTTGGAAACTTTTCATGAGCAATAAGATTGAGGGTGAGTGACATTGAGATTTTAGAAGTGTCAAATTGTGTGATTTTAAGTGGATGAAAATTGTATAATGGTTAAGGCAAAAATTGGGTATTGGTTGCAAAAGAAAAAAGTTTTGAAAAGGGTTGTTTTGGATGTTGCAGAAATGTGTTTTTAGTAAATTTTGGTTAAATTTTGGAGGGCCATAACTTGGCGTTTGAAATTTGAAAATTGATGAACTTTGATTTGAAATAAAATTGGAAACATCTATTTTAAGACCATCAAAGAATGGAAGGAAAATAATTTTTGGAGAAAAAGTTATGGGTGTTTAAAAATCGGTGGTTAAAACTAAATTATGCAGAATTCTGCAAAGTTAGTGGCCAAACGAAGATCTCCGCGTACGCATCATTGCAGTTTTGTGCGTACACATGAAATCCTCATACACACGATTGTACTGCTTTTTTAAAAATACTGATTTTGAACTATTAATTTTTTGCGGCGAGCTCGTAACTCCTTGTAACCTTCGTATGAACTCTGAAAATTATATTTTTAACCTTGATTATATTGGGAATGAGATTAATGAATTTAAATTGGGTTACTTCCCTATTAAACTTATAAAATAATTTTTTTAAAATATTGTGGGGATGGTGGTTCGTCCCTTTCACGGTGAGAACGGTAGCATAGTCCCCCTCACGAATTGAGGAGGTTGATTACTTTAATAAAGGACTGAGATTATGATGGGTTATATCCTCCGAAATTGGTTGAAATTGTGAATTTACAATAAATGTGATATTGCTTACTTGCCTGGAAAGGACAGTAATAAGGTCCCGCTTGTTTAGTATGATGTTATGTGAGAATGATTGTTTTGTCTCGTCCACGGTGAGAACGGTGGTTTTATTCCGTTCACGGCTCAAAAATAATTATTTCTGTGATAAATATGATTATATAGAATTGTGATTTTGTTTTTATCATAGTCTTGGTTATCACTATAGTTATGTTTGATTGTGAATAATCGATGAGAAGATATGCTATTGATGATCATGAGGAGAATTATGTTTATTATGAGAGAGATTAGATTTGATTCGAGGTTACGACCAAAATAAGATTTGATATGATAATTATGATGAGAAGTGAGATTATGATTGATGATGATTGATTATGTCATTAATGAAATTGATTATGATGGATGATTGATTTGCAAGGACGTGAATTTTGTTCCACTTGCATGATTATGATTTAAATTTGATTATTGGTTGGTAAGGACGTGGGTTTTGTCCCGCTTGCGTTGCAAGAATGTGGGTTTGTCTCGCTTGCGTGGTTGATAGGGGTATCGGCACTGGGCACGAATAGTAGTTTTGTCCCGCTTGTTCAAAGTTGCGATATGGATGTGGGGAAGGTGACAGGACACTCTCCCTCCTAGAACGTAACAGGACATTTTCCCTCCTGAGACCGGTTTGTGATAAATTCAGTATATATTTTCTCACATTTTCTCTGATTGCAATTTGACAGGGTACTCTCTCTCCCAAAACGTGACAGGACACTCTCCCTCCCAAGACCAGCTTGTGATAAGTCTAGGTGATGCTCCTAGTGAGAAGATGACAAAGCATTCTCCCTCCCAAGATGTGACAGGGCACTCTCCCTCCTCAAACCGGCTTGTGATAAGTCTAGGATGTTCCTCATGGGGTGCGCAAAAGAGAGATGATATTTGGGTTAGCTACCGGATGTATCAAGTCTGGCAATATAACCAACACGTGAGCTTACGGCCAATAGGACATGCATGCATCATGTGTATTTGTTTGCCATTGCTTGGGTGTGCATAATTATTTTGGTTTGTCTAGCTGATAATTCTGTTTAACTGCTAATTGTATTACTTGTTCTAAATATTCTTATTTGTCATTGTTTGGTATGATTTCTTGTGTGTGTGTTTGCATTTCTATTAAAAGAATAGAAATTGAAATTAATGATGATGGCTGTTGAAAATGAATAAGATTGGTGATAATTTAAAATACTCTTACCTTAGCAATTATACCCTGCATGGATTAATTAAGACTCTAGACTTGGATTCCTGCGAAATTGCAGATCAGGATTTCTTAAAGGATTCGCATTTTCTTATGTAGTTTTTATTCAGAACTGTTATCCTAATGGGAACCTTCGGGTTCTCACCCGTCGTGAATTTTTTGTTTTTTAGATGCAGGACGCAACACACTTTGTTTAGAGTGCGAAATTTCAGGTGATGACGAGAAGATAATTTTTTTGTGATATTTTGTTTTGACACTAGAGATGTCTCCACTTTTAAAACTTTGTTATATATGATTATATATTCCTCTTAAAGGTTTTTGTTTGGAGAAATAACATTTCTATTTTATATATTCCCCACTATTATAATATTTTAGCCGGCTTTTCTTCGCGAGTCGAGACTAGTAACTAATATGTATATACGTTATTATGAATCTTCACTTTAGACTCGTGATATATTCCATTTTTGTATATAATGTTATCGATTTAACACGTTCGTGTGTGTTTAACGGTTTTCGATGTTTAAATTTTTTTTACGGGTTTCTAGTTATAATATTATCATTTTATAACTATATATGTATTTTTTTCTAAGTGTCGTAATGCCTCATTATCATTGGTAGAGTGTTACATTTATAGTATTTTTTTTTTATAACTTTGGGCTCATGATATTATTTGTAGAGGCTGAGAGATGGATTGGTTATGTTCTTGGACATACTCCGAATTGTGTTTTTAAGCTGTTTAAGATATCTACATGATAAATATAACATAACTGTACATGAACATACTTTTAAAAATTTGAAACACTAGACTTAAAATATTAAGACAGATCACTTTAATATTAATTGTTAAGTGTAGACAAAATTTAAATAACAAAAAATAGAACTCACAAATATAATAAAGTAATAGATAGGATTTATCTTCCAATAATATTACAACCTTTTTTTAAAGGAGAGAGTTTAAAAAATTATCTAAATTTATATTTTTTTGAGTCCTATTTTTTCTTCTTTTCTTTGTTTTTCTTTCATTATATACACCAAAAAATATTTAATTTATAAATTATATATTTAATTATTTATAGTCAGAAAAAGAATAGACTAAACAATTTTTTAGCTACTAAATATATAATTAATAATAACATAATTTTCATTATTATTGCTCTTTCAGAAAACGAGACAACTTACATAATTAATTAATTTCTTTATATTAGGTTGTACTTGATTTATAAAATTATTGGTTATATAATTTGATGATTAATTTTTTGATGTATATAATATGATTGTTGAAATAATTGTATAAATACTTAAAGAGTTAAAAACTGAGTTTTATTTTTATAGGTTGAGAATATATAATATTTTAAAAGTTTTATTTAATTATTATATTATTTTTTAAATAATTATTTATAGTAAAAAATTAACAAATAATTTATAAAACTTAAATCTTAAAAAGAAAAATAAAAATAATTACTTTTAAATTTATTTATTTTTTTATGTTTAATTATTCGATCGGTCTTTCTAATTTTATCAAATTTTTAATTGAGCCTTTACGATTTAAAATTTTTCAGTCAATTCATGTATTAGATTTTTTTTTTAATTAGATCATTAGTAACTATTTTTATTTAAAAATATGAAATGTTATTCGAACATTTACTTTTGTATTTGACGTGAAATCAATTATAAGCTTTTAAACGGGGAAGAATTAATTGAAAGTTTGCTAAAATTACAAGAAAGATAGAATTGTTTAACGCCAATGTGTGTGCCAAACCAGCAACACACAAGGGTATTAATGTCATTTAAGTTAATTAAATTTAATTGTATTTTCTTTTTTCTATTCCGGTCACCGTTTTCTTTTTTCTTTCTTTGCTGTTCCATTTTCTATATTTGAGCGATTTCGAGAAGCGAGAGGATCAGAAAAAGGGAAAGCTTTGTCAATCGGAGTTCTAACTGTGAGTGATTCTCACTTCTATGTATCGCAGCTCTCATCAACATTTTTTTTTCCGTACCTTTATTTTGATTTTAATTTTAACCTTTTACATTTTCTCTTATTTGATTCTTTTTTATTTTTTATTTTTTAGTAGATTGCATCCTTACGAATTTCCTGAGCTAGATTCTGTCGGAATTTTGGTCGATAGTCTCATAACTAACATGGTCAATGTTAATAAATATATAAATAAATAATTGGGGACATCCTAATTATTCATATTGGAAAATTATAACAATGTTATTGATTTCAGTGACATAATATTTTCTCTTAGGTGATTATGTTTCTGAATAAAGAATGAGAAAAAATAAGGTTATGGGTTAGAATATACCAGAGCAATTGACCTAGACAATTGTCTTCTTAGAACCCCTAAGGTTGAAAATATATGTGACTAAGTGATTGTCATTGTTTTTTCTGCTTGTTAAGGTTGTATATGGAGCATTAGTTAAGACTTCGGCGTCTCTGTTAAGGTTGAATCTGACTGCTTGAATTACTGGTCTTATTTGACATTAGTACTGATGGAAATGCCTTTCGTTTTCTTTCCTCAGAAATTATAGTTGGAATTGGTCACATTATTGAATTCTGGTTGAGGAGTTGAAGGGTATTATAGGTAGGGGAGGATGGGTTGTAAGGGTTGCTGGGAGTGCCTTCTGAAGGTTCTGAACTTCTTTATGTCCCTTGCTGGTCTGGCCATGGTGGGCTATGGGATTTATCTGCTGGTTCAATACAATAACCGTCCGCATGACACTTTAATAGTTCCTACTGATCAGACTCTTGTTCAACTTGGCCGTCCAATGCTTGTAGCTGTGAATCTCTCCGACAGCATTTATGATGATTTGCCGAAGGCTTGGTATGGATGATGCTCTTTTCTATCAATTGAGAAATGTGTTGTGGGACTAGTTGTAGAGTAATGAGGAAATAATAATTCTTTTGTTATAAATTTTGCTGCTGCAATATTTTGCTGGTTTTTAATTTTTCATTTTTTTTACTTCTTTTTTAGTTTATGTATTTTAGAAAAAGGAAAATTCACTCCAACTTACTTTAGAGAAGATAATCCGTAAAATTGAATCAGAACTTTGTGCTAACCTCATAGGAGTTGAACCCATTCAATTTCTATTTGATCAAAGCTCAGTAAGAGCTGCAATGTGAAGTATTTGGGATGGCTACTAATAGATTTTAGTTATGTAACATATAAAACTGTAGAAGGGCTAGTCACGCTTCACTAATTTGGTGCAAATGATGCATTAGGTTCATTCTTATTGCCAGGGTTGAAGGAATCAAAGTTAATAATGGACTTGGCTTATTAACTGTGTAGATTTCTATGCAAAAAAAATCTACATGTAAACGGTCTCTCTGTAGACATGATACATGACAGAGCACAATGGCGTCGTTTGATTCATGTAGCCGACCTCACTTAGTGGGACAAGGCTTGGTTGTTGTTGTTGTTTTTGTTGTTGTTAGATTTCTATGCAAAATGTGAATTTGAAGTTCTTTTATTCCTTCAATTTGAAAGACAACTAGAGAAAAATACCAGATGTAGTCTTGTGTGCTTCATGAATTTGGTCTGCATTCACCACAATGATTGAGTTATTGCCACATTTACGTTGCTACTTCTATTTGAGGAAGTTGACAAAGCTCAAGCTTCTGTCATTGAACTTTCTTTCACTGCTTGTGTTCATGCATGCAGGTTTTTATATGCTTTCATTGGTGTTGGGGCGATTCTGTTTGTCATTTCTTGTTTTGGATGTGTCGCATCTATGACACGGAGTGTGTGCTGCCTGAGCTGTGTATCCTTATAGATTGTCTTTTGTTGTAGGCAAGATATTCAATTGGCTCCTAAATTTTCCACTAGCATACAAAAGCATGAGATGAATAATCTCTTCCACATTCTCTTTCTGTTTTAATTATAACTATTTAATATATTTATCTCAAAGGAATGACTATTTCCTTAACCCAGCAAAGTATGCATTTTTGGTGATACTATTGATCTTGCTAGAGCTGGCTTTTGCAGCCGTTATATTTTTCGACAAAGGCTGGAAAAAGGTTATTTCTTTCAATGTTTAATTGGGGTGTGAAATTGATGTTATATTCAGCAAATTACAGATTATATTTCTTTCAGGAAATTCCACAAGATGAAACGGGATATTTTGATATGGTATACGGATTTCTAAGAGAGAACTGGGATATTGTGAGGTGGGTTGCTCTTGGAATTGTTGTATTCGAGGTAAGCAAGAACTGATATGATTGGAATTCAAAAGAAAGCAATGTTGTTTTGTGGCCATGTGTCCTGTGCATATACTCATGGAAAATAGGTGCACCCACTAGGATGAACAATCACCTCTAGAAAGGATGTTTCGAAGTAATACCATCTTATTTTTGGGCATGACCTTTTTTTTTAATCAAGAAAGTAAATTGGTTATTTTATTGATAAGGTGGATGTGATGTGCCTTGTTATGTTTCTGGAATTGCAGGCCCTTCTTTTCTTGTTAGCACTTATTGTTAGGGCCTCAAACAAGCAAGTAGATTATGATAGTGATGAAGAGTACATTAATCCAAGGCACCAGGCCCGTCAACCTTTGCTCAATAACAAACCAGCTAGCCCAGTAACAGGTGTACCAGTTGCCGGCACACTTGATCAGCGCCCAAGCAGAAATGATGCATGGAGTACACGGATGAGGGAAAAGGTGCAATCTTTTTTTCTCTGCAGTTTACTTTGTCCATTCTTCTTGTTTGTGATTCTGTTTTCTTTTTTCATCCGTGTAACTGTTAACTGTGTCAGGCTGGCAACAAGCTAAGTTTGGCTGACGAGCTCAAGGCTTGTTTTTTCTAGCTTACCAAGCTAAGCTCATGCCTTGGATTGAGACTAAAATTAAACTCATAATAAATGGCCCATTCTTTATCTTTCACAAGTTTGGTTCATTAGTCTGCAACCTAATTAGATATAACATTGAGTAATTAGAATATAATTTAACCTATTTTATTGAGTAAAAACTCATCCTTTTTTTAATTTCCTTTTAAATCCTTTAGTATCTGGGACTGTGTTTTTGATTGCTGCTTGAAGGTGGGACTTCCCAGCAATAAAGTTGATACCTTGTGATTTGGAAATCACGGGTTTAAATCATGCAAAAAACCTCTCCATTTATGGAGGTCAAAGTGTCAAACAATGTATGCTTACCCTTCTCAGTCCCCACCAGGTGGGGGAACCTTGTGCGTTGAGTTAGCCTTACCAGTTGATTGCCGATTGATGAACATGGTTAATTACAGCCGATTTTGTCTTGGCGAGAGTTAGAGTAATGAATTGGTGATATAGAGTTTGAACTTGGCTCATTGAGCATGAATACTTGTTAGATTAGACCAAACTAAGGTCATTTCAACAAGATGACTTTGAGCTTAGGTTTCAGCACTCAAATTGTCAGCAAACCGAACACCTACCCAAATTCATCCTTGCTCATCTCATTGATCATTTGTGCTATTACACTGTGGTAAAGGTCTCTTGAACCATGGAAGGTTCATACTTTGTTTTGGTTTTTGTTTGTTTTTTTCCTCAATAACAAGTATAATTGCCTATAAACTCCTTTGAAAGATGCTTAGGCAAATTAGCAAACTTACCTCCTTGATTTTGCTTTTAAAAGTTCAGTGATATTTTATTGCCTGAAAGCTTTTAGCAAATAGGTACAATGGTACATTTTCATAAATGGCTTTTTATCTAACAATGGCACAATCCTTGCAGAATCATTACTTATTATTACTATTATTATTATAATGAAAAAAATGATTACGGTATTGTATGCGGCTGTCTGACACTAATCATGCTCCTCATGCAGTATGGTTTGGATACATCTGAATTTACATACAATCCATCAGAGTCGCACAGGTTCCAGCAACCAAATCCGCAACCAACTGAAGAAAGGAGCCGTTGCACCATCATGTGATATATGTATCCCTCCAAAGCTTTGCCAGGTTGACTTCGAATGATTGTTTGGCAATGACTTGAGATTAGAAGGTTGTCTCACGAAAAGGGGAAAAAAAAAAGTCAAATCGTTTTGTGTGTCTCAAGTTTGTACACAAGTTCCACTTCACATGATCCCCATCTCCACTTTTTTTCTGTTACAATGACAACAACGTCTTCAGTTTGTTGTGTGTATGTGTGTAACATTCTGGGTGAGACATTAGTATTGTTATGATGTTGCTTATGTTTATGTCCATAGTTTAACCCAGCGAATGAAATCAGTGTTTATGAGGTTGATATTATTCTCTTGTAAAAGTTGAAACCAATGCTTTTTATGTAATGATTCTGAAGTGTTCCTGTGTTTGTCACCGAGTTAGTAATGTGAAGAGAAATTGGTGCAAGAAGTTGTGGATATAATTTTGGAAGTGTTTTCAAACACTCAGTATAGACTATGCTGCATGTAGGATGGCAATCAGGGAAGTCCGTCACGTCCTACCTAGTGAGGCGGTCCAGCTCACGGTGGGTTGGCGGGTCAAACTTACCAAAACTCTTTTTTTTTTTATAAACTATTAAATATTAAACAATATATGTAATTTTATAACCATTTCAATAAATTTATAATTTTTAAATTTACAAATATAAAAATTTTTATAATTATAAATATGTAATAAACATAATCATAAAATAAGTTTTTTGAAATAAAATAATAAAATTAACATTGTCCAAACTTCAAAGCAAAACAATGTCTAAAATATATAATTAAACATCTTTAAGTTTATATTAATCAAACATAAAATATAATTTAACATATAACTTAAAACATCTTTAATTATCACTTTTATTCTCTTGTAGATCAATATAATAGAAATTTGTAAAAAAAGACTAAACAAAAAGACGCCTGATCCGCCGGAAAAACTCACCGTGTCCTGCCGAAGCCTGCTAAAGTTCATAGATTAGGTGGTACGAATTAGACGAGTTTTTTAAGTTTAGAAGTTTTAAATTTTCAGCCTAATCTGTCTTTTTTGACGGATTATGCGGGCCAGTCTGGATGATTAGGTGGTGTCTGTTTATGTGCAAACTTGTTTCTGTTTGAAGGTTGCAAAAGTTTTGCAGCACACATAAATGTATTACAAAAGAGTTCAATAATTTCTCAAACTTGAAAGTGTTGACGTAAAAATGTGTAGACTTTGTTGAAAATATAAATTTTGCTCTTTTTCATTTATTTTGTTATTTTGCTGGATTAACATTTGAGCAAGTGTCCTATAAAAAAAAAAGAACATTTGAGGAAGTATTTTTAACTTTTAATCTGGTCATCCTATTGGCAAAAATGCAAGCTGCTGCCTTCAATTCATGATACATTTATGCCAAAATTACATTGGCATATAACATTTTCGAGTGAAAGTAAAAATCGGTCTCTGAATTTCTTTTATCAAACATTTAGGTTTCTAGCTAAACGTCATATCCAATGACATCTCAAGGATTATTTTCGTTGGACGAATAGTTTTTATATTAGTTTTTTTCTAATATTTAAAACATTCTATTTTTATTTCAAATATTTTTTGTCTTATTTTAATTTTTGGTTAAAATACAAAAATTTCTTCTAAAAGTACCCTATATTTTTTATGGTACCTAAAAGAAAATCATAACAAAAGAAAGAATATTTTTTTTTAAAAAAATTAATTTTGACTAAGGATTAAAATGGGATAAAATATGATATTTAAGATAAAAATAAAATATTTCAAATATTAAGAACAAAATTATAACTTTGGTTCAAATGTTAGAAACTAAAGCAATATTTTATCCTTTCTTTTGTTAATCACTAATGAAGCTATTATACATGGAATGTAAAATAGGACAACTTGGTATCTCTTCGAAAATATTATTATTATTATTATTATTATTATTATTATTATTATTATTATTATTATTATTAATGAAACAACGTTTTAGAAGGATCATTAAGACGGAATAAATTGTGTTATAAAATAACTATTATAAAGGAAGCTCACTATTCCTGACTCAAATTTAATTTTGTTTGGACAATTAAACTCGACTCAGTATTTTCTTATTACAAATCCCATATCTTTTAAGTAAAAAGTCTCTAAACGAACAATGTAGCTCTTGTTTTTAGAAGAGCGAATTCAAAGCACCTAATGACATATTGTTCCATTCTATATATGTTGTGGATAATTCTATGGTAAAATAGTTTTGTGAGCCAAGAGAATAAAAAAAAATATTGATATGGCCTTATAATTCATCCTTAATGCTATAATTTGACAGTATACATTATAGATTAGTTATCAATAATGGACATAAAAAAAATATTATAACGTTCTGATATGTTATTATTCTCCATTAATACGAATTATTCAAGAGTATAACTATCGATGCTTCATTCCAAGATATAAAAAGGAGGTAAAATATTTATTTGATTCATTATTCTGCAAAACCTATTACTCACTTACTAACTTGAGCGCCGGAGTACCTTTTGCAGGTACCTATCTTTTGTTCTTTCAATGCTGATGTATACCTTATCCTGACGGAAAGCTTACAAGTATTTACCGGCGGACGAGCTATACATTGGTCAACTTCCACAAGAACAATTGACTCCCATCGTGGGGCCTCGAGATAAAAACCCTTCTTTCTATAGGTTCTAAAACTCCCATACCTGCTCATGGCTGACCTGCCTCTCCCCACACCATCTGAGCTTCTTCGAATAGTAACGGAGTTACAACAGGCTAATCAGCGCATGACGGAAGAAAATAAACGAATGGTGAATCAAATAGCCGAGCTAACCAATACTCAGATTGAAAATAATAACAATGAGCAGCCAGAAGATCGATGAAGAACATTCCGATCCAACACACATTTCGAAAACTCAACAACCAGAGGAAAACCAGCAAAATGATGATGATGATGATGAATTGGTCCATTCACGGCCGATGTTATGAGTTTCAAACTGCCTAGGAACTTCACCTTACCACTCACATTGACTCCCTACGATGGCATAGGAGACCCGAAAAAACACATCAAGAAATTCCAATCTTTGGTGATCGTAAACAGTGCTTCTGATCCTATTCTATGTCATTGTTTTCCTACTTTTTTAGACGGTTCTGCACTTGATTGGTTTTTATCTTCGCCTACAGATTCAATTTCAGGCTTTCAGGAGCTCGCCAAGCAATTCGAAGATTAGTTCGCTGCGTCTTCCTTCTATTTACATGATTTTGACTATCTGAACACCATCAAGTAAGGGCAGCACAAAAGTTTAAAGGATTATATCACCCGCTTCACCAAAGTGGCAGTGAGCATTCCAAACCTCCACCCCAGGGTGCACCTGCATGCTATTTCTGCCCAGGAAAGTTTCAAGAAACTATCACAGTGGCCAAACCCAAAATCTTGGTCGAGTTTCGCGAAAAGGCTAAAGGTCAAATAGAAATCAAAGAGCTATGCCAAGCTCGGAAATATGAGAAGAATCAAAATAGTAAGGATGACGATAAAGCTCGGGACAACAAAAAACCTTTCCGGCTGGCACCACATTATGATTCTTATACCCAGTTCACACCGAAAGGGAGAAAATCATCAAAGAAATACTAAATTCGAAGCTAATCAAACCTCATTGAAAAGCCAGAACATACCAAGATACCAAAAATATGGACAAGACAAATTATTGTGCTTTTCACCAGAAGCATGAACACACTACCTATGAGTGTGTCATCGCCAAAGACTTGCTTGAGCGCTTAGCTCGGCAAGGACATTTGGACAAATACTTCAGCGGCCACATCTAAAAGCGCAACACACATCAATTTGACTCATCTTCTGTAGGTCAATCTTCTCGAGATAAGGACAAAGCGCATATAGCTTAGCCCAACCAACCCCGATGTGTCATTAATTGCATATCTGGATGCTTCGCCGATGGTGGAGCATCAAGCTATGCTTGCAAATGTACTTACCGAGCTATGCTCATTGTAGAAAGCACCATTAACAATCATCAAATTGTGTCGACCTTCCCTGAAATGACATTCCAACCGTTAGATTTCAATTTAACCGAACTTAATTTAGACGACCCAGTTGTCATCTCTATTCAACTGGGAGACCTAATAGTTCGAAAAGTCTTGCTGGACTTAGGAAGCAGTGCGATATTCTATTCTACTCCACATTTTAGAAGATGAAGTTGAGTAATAACATACTACAACCATCCACTAAAGACCTGGTAAGATTTTCAGGTGAATGAGTACCCGTGTTGGGACCAGTGTGGTTACAAAACACACTTGCTAAGAATCCTCTAAAAAAAACTTTTAGATGTTCAATACCTTATGGTTGATCAGTCCTTATAACTTAATACTTGGCCGGCCTTTTTTGAATAAGTTCGGCGCAATTATATCTACAATTCATCTCTGTGTGAAGTTTTGTGTACAAGACAACCTTGTTGCAACAATTCACAGTGACCACCGTGAAGCTCGGCATCGTTATAACATCAGTCTCAAAATGCCTAACTGAGCTATAGGTGCACAAGTAAATGTTTTCCACAACTCACTCGAGCTTCCTTCTTTATCCGAGTTAGACCCACGAGTTTCAAGATCGTCCTACCCTGATGGAGGAGTTAGTGAAAATCACTTTAACTAACGATCCAAACAAGTTCACTTTTGTAGGTTCAACTATGCTGACTGACAAAAGGGAAAAACTTGTCCTATTCCTCCAACAAAATGCCGACCTCTTCACTTGGACCCCTGCTGACATACAGGCATTGATCCTTCTGTAATATCTCATAAACTGACAATTAACTCATTAGTCTGACCTATAACGCAAAAAAAGCGCAACCTTGGATAAAAAAGCAGCGTCCCTGGAGGAGACCAAGCTCATTGACGCCAACTTCATTCGAGAAATTTGGTTTACAACATGGTTAGCTAATGTTGTCATGGTAAAGAAACATAATGGTAAATGGCGCATGTGCGTCGACTTTACTGATTTAAATAAAGCATGTCCTTAAGATGCATATCCTTTACCATCCATTGATGCTTTAGTTGATAATTCATCAGGCTATAGAACTTCTAAGTTTTATGGATGCATACTCTAGTTATAACCAGATCCTCATGCATCCATCAGACCAAGATAAAACTGCTTTCATAACTGAATATGGCAATTTTTGTTATAAAGTTATGCCCTTGGGCCTTAAGAATACAAGAGCTACTTACCAGAGACTCATGAACAAAATGTTCGCCAAGCAAATTGGTCAAAACATCGAAGTTTATGTTGATGACATGGTTGCCGAAACCAAAGTCGGCAAATCTCACGTGCACGATCTTGAGGAGATTTTCACACAAATTCGATAATACAACATGAGGATAAACCCTGAGAAATGCGCCTTTGGTGTCCAAGGAGCTAAATTTCTTGGTTTTCTTTTGACAAGCCGAGGTATAGAGGCAAATTCAGAAAAATGCTGAGTTGTTTTGGACATGCAAAGTCCTCAAATTGTCAAAGAGGTCCAACAATTAACAGGAAGACTCATTGCTTTATCAAGATATTTACCTTGTTTAGCTTCCAAATCTTTCCACTTTTTTCAATTACTCAAAAAGAAAAACAACTTCAAATGGGATTATGAATACGAAACTACTTTTTCAAATTTAAAAACTATTCTTTCAAATCCTCCCATTTTACAAAAGTCTGAACTTGGAGAAGAACTTTATCTTTATCTATCTATAACTAACTGGGCAATTAGTTATGTTCTTATTATAGAGAGGGAAAAGATCCAACAACCTGTTTACTTTACCAGCAAATCATTGCAAAATTTCAAGCTTCCCTACCCAAAGATAGAAAAGTTCACTCTCGCCTTAGCATTCTCAACTAGGTGTCTCCGACCTTATTTCTAGAGTCATACCATTAATGTTCAAATCGACCAGCTGCTACGACAAGTGCTCACAAAACCAGAACTAGTTGGAAGATTAATAAAGTGGTCAATAGAATTATCTGAGTTTGATATCAAATACCGATTCTGAGGCTCAATAAAATCACAATACCTTGTCGACTTTGTTGCCGAGTTTACTGCTCATATCTCCGATGATATGCCAGCAGAATGGACACTATATGTTGACGGTGCCTCTAACTCTCAAGCATCGGGAGCATAAATCCTTCTTGAAGACACCAATGGAATAGTTTTGGAACATTCTTTATGCTTCTTCTTCAAGGCTAGCAATAATCAGGCCGAATATGAAGCACTCATTGCCGGCTTAAGGTTAGCCATCGAATTAAATATTTCTGCAATAAAGGTACACTGTGACTGCTTACTAATAGTACAACAAGTAAATCAATCTTTTCAAGTAAAAGATCCCCTCTTAACAAAATACTTAGATGTTGTCAAAACACTTATAAATCATTTTTCAAAATTTTAAAGTCATAATATCCCTAGAGAACAGAATCACCGAGTCGACATCTTGTCAAAGCTCGCCAGTACACAATCAAATACTGCTACTCTTTTACAATCCAGTTTAATTCCCCAAGCATCAATTTCATTAACATTTTCCACATTGTTAACAAAGATGATTGGTGATGGGCTTACATCCATTATCTTAAAACCAGAAATATTCCCTCTGAAATCACTAATTTAAAAAAATTTAGGAGACAAGATTCATTCTTTACATTGTTAAATGATAACCTATATAGGCGAGGTTATACTCATCTACTTTTGAAGTGTCTAACCAGGTCAGAAGATGATCTTGCCTTCGCCGAGGTTCATGAAGGAATATTAGGCACACATATAGGAGCACGGAGCTTGTCCTCCAAAAATCTCCGAGTTGGATTTTTCTAGCCGAGTTTACAGAAAGACTGCCATCAAAAGGTGAAAATTTGCACAAATTGTTAGAAACACGCTCCAATAATACATGTGTCAGTCGAACTATTGCATCACTCCGAGGTAAGCTGGCAATTCTATCAATGGGAGATTGACATCCTCGGCCCGTTTCCTATCGCACCAGGACAGGTAAAATTTTTAGTTGTGGTAATTGACTAGTTTTCTAAATAGATTGAAATACAACCACTGGCCAAATCACTTCACAACAAATGATTTCCTTTGTTTGAAAACACATTATATGCAGATTTGGTATACCTCATGATATTATTACTGACAATGGTCGCTAGTTTGTCGACCATAATTTTACATCTTTTTTATAAAACTTAAAAATCAAACAACACTTCTCTTCAGTTGAAAATCCACAAACTAACGGATTAGCTGAAGCCGCCAATAAAGTCGTCCTACATGCTTTGAGAAAGAAACTGGATGATGCAAAAGGGCTTTCGGCGGAGCTTATTCTAGAAATCTTATGGGGTTATAACACCACAACACACTCTACTACTAAAGAAACCCCGTTCCGTCAAGTCTACGGGTCTGAAGCGATGATTCCTTTGAAAATCCCTCAATCCTCACTAAGATCACAAGCAACCGATCATGATTAAGCTTAGAGAATCGAACTTGATTTAGTTGAAGAAATCCGAGATATAGCATATGTCCACCATCGAGCAATGCAGCAAAATATAACTCGACGACACAATCAGAAGGTCCATCCTCGCTCATTTCAAGTTGGCGACTTAATACTCAGGAAAACCAAGCAAGCCAGATGACCTCAATTCCACGGAAAACTCACCGCCAAATAGGAAAGCCCACTCATAATCCTTGAAGTCCTTGGAAAAGGAGCTTATAAACTTGAATCTTTAGATGGTACCATGTTACCTAACTCTTGGAATATTTTTTCTTTAAAGCAATATTGTAGCTAAAAGATAGGGACAGGCTTGTACTCTTTTTCCTACTCACAAGATTTTTTCTAAAAAGGAGTTTCCTTGGAAAGGTTTTAACGAGGCAAGCCTACCTGCACTTTTGTAAACAAAGGTTGTATAATAAATCATTATGACAAGGAAAAGGCTGATCTATATCTATTATCTTTATTTTATGATCTATATCAATCTTTATCAGATCTATATAAACTATCTTTCGAATTATGACTTTCAACAATCAACAAATCAAATATCAAACAAGCAAAAACACTTATCCATTCGCGATAATTGTTCAATTCAAAGTCGAATCGTTTACACATACACAATCAAACTCAATCATCAAATCACCAAACAAAGGTGAAATAACGAGATATTCTTGCCTAAATAAATTCAATCCTATCCCTCTCAATAATGGGGACAAATACGTCAGTGGCAATCTAACACAACCATTGCCTAATTCATTCAAATTAAACATCTATCTAATAGTTTATCAAGTATCAAACAATCAAATACTATCCAAACGAGATCAGTCTCAACCAAATACCAATTTCAAAAAAGCCAAGACAAATTGGCAACTGTCAAATGTATCCAAACAATTCAAAAGTTTTTTGAAACAAAATACAAATATCCATTTGCTAGGATGTCATCTTCATCCTCGGCAGCATCCTCGGCAGCATCCTTTTTGTTCATACCCTGGTTCGAGTTGTCTGACCCGAGATGCTCTACAGACAAAGCGACCGACCTCTTCAGGTCAGGACGACCCGACCTCTTCTCAGAGAGTTCGGGCAAGTCGACAGGAAAGCCCAAAGAAGGGCCCTAAATAGAGGACCACATACCAAAGCCCAAGGCAGTCCAAGCCCGCAGGGAGAAGGGCGGTTCGTTTGAAGATAACATGACCTCACTCAAAAGATAAAGATAAGATAAGATAACTAACTTATCTTATCTAAGAAGGTCACACTACACCATTATAAATACACTGGAGCACCCAGGTATAACTCATACTCTGATTCTACTCAATACCTGTTTAATATCCTTGCTAACTTAAGCATCGGAGTCCCTTGCAGGTACCCCCACCTCTGGGAACGAAGGAATCATCACCGCCACCAAGTCTAACAAATCGGACATAGCAGCTCCGACCATTACAGAAGATCTCATCCGAGATCGACCTCCAGTTTTAGGTAACCCTCGGAACATTGGTGCCGTTGTCGGGGAACCTGGAAGTCATCCCACCACCATGGCGGACGATCATGACAACGACCACACCTCAGATCTAGAGGAAAGAACGCCGCATAAAAATGCGGACACCACCCCAAAAGATACTTCCCAAATCAACAACAAGAAGAACTCCCCAAACGAGGGAGCCATGGATGCATTTCAAGACCGGTTAAAACAACTTGAGGAAGAAGCCCTACGCCAACGAGAGGCCGAGAAGGACCTACAAAGGAAAATAAGGCGACGCCGAGAATTGGAGAACAAACTCCTAAAACTTGAAGCCGATGTCAAGACGAAAGCCAGCCGATCCACTTCCGAAGATAGCACCCGCAAGGAGCAAGACCCATTCACCAAGGAGATCATGAAGACCAAAATCCTAAAGGACTTTAAACTCCCAGACATGACTTTATATGATGGCACTATAGATCCCGGCCATCATCTCAGCAATTTCAGAAGCAGAATGTATCTCACCGACGCCTCAAATGCAGTCCGTTGCAAAGCCTTTCCAACTACTTTAACAAAAATAGCAATTAGATGGTTCGATAACTTGCCTCCTAGGTCCATCTCAAGTTTCGACGACATGGCTAAAAAATTCTTGGCTAGATTCTCCATTCAAAAGGACAAAGCTAAACATGCTCCGAGCTTACTTGGAATCAGACAAGGAGAACGGGAAATCCTGCGCAACTACATGGAAAGATTCAACAAGACATGCATGGATATATAGAACCTGCCAACAGAAGCCGCTATTATGGGCCTCATTAATGGCTTACGAGAAGGTCCCTTTAGTCAATCTATATCAAAAAAGTACCCCACATCTCTGAACGAGGTGCAGGAACGAGCGGAAAAGTACATCAACATGGAGGAAAACTCCCGACTAGGAGAGACCTCGAAGGCCGGGTTCACCCCCTGGGATAAGGATAAAGATTCTAGAAAAAAGGAAGACCGACATGGAGAGAAAATTAAAAAATACCACAATTACACCCCTCTACGGGTATCTCTTGTGGATGTATACAGAGAGGTTTGCAACACGGAAAAATACCACCAGCTCGGCCACTCAAAGGCAAAAAAGGAGGAGGAAACCGGGCTGAATATTGTGAATGATCCGCGGGCACTCCACCAATGAGTGTTTCGATTTAAAAAATGTCATGGAAAAGCTCGTACGAGAAGGAAAGCTAGATCGATATCTGGCCACACATGATGATGAACAAAGAAAAAGAAGAAGAGTAGAAGATGGCGGACCAATCGCGCGATCATCTCGAACGCCAGAAAGACGTGTCCACATGATAAACGGCGGATTTGCCAGGGGAGGAATCTCCAAATCATCTCGCAAAAGACATCTCAAAGACATATATCACGTCGCAGGAAAGGAGGAAGCACTCGACATCCCGGCGATCACTTTACAAAGGAAGACGCATCCGGCGTCGCATCAGGGCATGACGATCCCATGGTCATCACTATTATACTGGCAAACGCGAATCTTCACCGCACAATGATAGACCAGGGGAGTTCTGCTGACATATTATTCAAAATGGCTTTCGACAAACTCGGCTTAGAAGAAAAAGAACTCAGAGCGTATCCAGACAGCTTGTTCGGGCTAGGAGATACCCATTTCAACCGATGGGATACATCTCACTCCACACAACTTTCGGGAAGGGAAGTCAGTCAAGAACACTCAAAATAGATTATGTCGTAGTTGATGTAAGTTCAGCCTACAATGCCCTAATAGGTCGGACAACGTTAAATTAACTTGGCGCAATAGTCTCGACTCCGCATCTATGCATGAAGTTCCCAACTGCAGGAGGAATAGCTATGATAAAAGCAGATCAGAGGATGGTGCGCCGCTGTTACAACGAAAGTCTAAACCTCAGAGGCAGAGGAGAAGAATTCCACACAATTGAGCTCGGTGGAGTTCAGAGGCGGGAAGAGCTTCGCCCACAACCTGAAGGAGAAATAGAGAAAATCCAGATCGGGGATACTCCGGACCAAACAACCAATATCAGCACACTCCTAAAAGGAGACATCAAAGAATCACTCATACATTTTCTACGCGACAACGCCGACCTCTTTGCATGGAAGGCCGCAGAAATGCCAGGCATAGATCCCACGCTAATGTGCCACAAGCTAGCAGTCTACCCGGGATCTCGGCCGGTACAACAAAGGCGTAGAAAGCTAGGACCAGAACGCTCTCAAGCTGTGGAAGAACAGGTACAAGCTCTACTAGAGGCAGGTTTCATAAGAGAAGTCAAATACCCGCTATGGCTTGCTAATGTCGTATTGGTAAAAAAGTCAAACGGGAAGTGGAGAATGTGCACTGACTATACCGATCTCAACAAAGCCTGCCCGGAAGATCCTTACCCGCTCCCAAACATCGACGCTCTGGTAAATGCCTCCTTTGGATATAAATACCTCTCCTTCATGGATACATACTTGGGATATAACCAAGTCCCAATGTACCCACTCGACCAAGAAAAAACCTCATTCTTAACCCCAAAGGCAAACTACTGCTACATTGTTATGCCCTTCGGCCTTAAAAATGCGGGAGCCACTTACCAAAGATTAATGAACAAGGTTTTTTCGGATCACATCATAAAGGTCATGGAGGTCTACGTGGACGACTTGCTAGTAAAGACGCAAAACGAAGAGATGTTATTACCCGATCTAACACAAGTATTCAACACCATAAGACGACACGGCATGCGACTCAATCCCGCAAAATGCACCTTCGTTGTAGAAGCTGGTAAATTCTTGGGTTTTATGATCACATAAAGAGGAATTGAGGCAAACCCGGATAAGTGCAGGGCCATACTCGACATGAAAAGTCCGACTTGTGTCAAAGAGGTACAACAACTCAACGGGAGGTTGGCAGCCTTGTCCAGATTCCTGGCCGGATCAGTAATAAGATCTCTCCCCTTCTACGCCACTCTAAGGAAAGGAAAAGAGTTTGAATGGACAGTGGAATGCGAGCAAGCCTACCAAGACTTCAAAAGATTCCTGGGACGGCCACCTATACTAAGTCGGCCACGGGAAGGAGAACCACTCATATTGTACCTCGCGGTGGAAAATCGGGCAATAGCCTCAGCACTGGTCCGAGAAGACAATAGCGGGCAACAACCCATATACTTTATCAGCAAAACATTACAAGGATCTGAGCTGAACTACCAAAAAATAGAAAAGTTCGCTTACGCTCTCATACTAACATCACGACGACTTCGCCCATACTTCCAGTCTCACACCATTAAAGTTCAGACCAACCAGCCCATTAAAGGGATCTTACAGAAAACAGACTTGGCAGGCAGAATCTTGTAACGGGCAGTCAAGTTGTCCGAATTCGACCTTCAATACGAAGCTCGGACAGCCATCAAATCTCAATATTTGGCTGACTTCATTGCGGAATTCACGGACACACCGGAAATCCCCACATACTGGAATCTATATGTGGATGATTCCTCAAATAAAATGGGAAGTGGCGCGGGCGTAATAATTGAAAGTGACCAGGGAACCTAAATTGAACTCTCCCTCAAATTCGGGTTCCCTATCTCAAACAATAAAGCGGAATATGAGGCACTACTAGCTGGTTTGAAGCTGGCTAGGGAGGTTGGAGCTCAAAAACTTATCATCTTCAGCGACTCACAGGTAGTTACTTCACAAATAGCAGGAAGCTATCAAGCCAAAGATTTCACTATGAGAAAATACTTGGACAAAACCAGGGAACAGCTTGGACAATTCAGAGAGTATGAGATTCGTCACATACCCCGAGAACAGAATGTCTGGGTCGATGCACTCTCAAAACTAGCCAGCACCAAACCAGGAGGCAACAATAGAAGTCTCATCCAAGAAATTCTACAGAATCTATCAATCTCAGAATAAGAAAAAGTCCAAGCCATAACAGGTCGCGATCAGGGATGGATGACTCCCATAATTAACTACCTCAGAATAGAAGCTTTCCCCACAGATGAGAAAGTGGCAAAGAGGTTAAAACGAGGAGCACAACACTATACCATCATAAATAATACTCTATATAAAAGAGGGATTTCAATACCACTGCTAAAATACGTGCCGACTTCCAACACAAAAGATATCCTAGAAGAAGTACACAGTGGCATTTGTGGCAATAACCTCGGACCGCAGGCAATCGCCAAAAAAGTACTTCGGGCAGGATTTTATTGGCCAGCTATCCAAAAAGAAGCCACAGAATTTGTAAGGACATGTTCACCATGTCAGAAACATGCCAACTTTCACACCGCTCCGCCAGAGGAACTCATCAGCATGACCTCACCTTGGCCATTCGCAAAATGGGGACTCGATCTCCTCGGACCTTTTCCTCAAGGATCGGGACAAGTCAAATTCCTCATAGTAGGAATAGACTACTTCACAAAATAGATCGAGGCAGAACCCCTAGCCAACACCACAGCTCAAAGAAGTCAGAAATTTCTTTATAGAAACATCATCACAAGGTTTGGAGTTCCATACTCCATCACTACAGACAATGGTACCCAGTTCACAGACGCAGGCTTCAGAAAACTAGCGGCCGACTTGAATATAAAACAACAATTCACCTCTGTTGAGCACCCCCAAGCCAATGGACAAGCTGAAGTTGCTAACAAAGTTATATTAGCACGGTTAAAATGGAGATTACAGGATGCAAAGGGAGCCTGGGCTGAGGAGCTCCCGCAAGTCCTATGGGCATATCGAACGACTCCACATTCCACGACAAAGGAGTCACCTTTCCGATTAGCTTACGGAATGGAGGAGATGATCCCAGTGGAGGTCGAAGAAGGATCACACAGAGTAATCCATTTTAGCGAAAAAGCCAATTCCCAACTTCAAAGGGAAGAGCTTGACTTACTTCCGGAAATCCGAGAAAGAGCTCAGATAAGGAAAGAGGCGTTGAAACGACGAATGGCCTCCAGATACAACCGAAAAGTAATACAGTGGGCGTTTGCTGAAGACGACCTCATCCTAATCCAAAACGACATAGGAACAACTCGACCTGGAGAAGGAAAGCTGGCAGCAAACTGGAAAGGACCCTTCCGAGTCATAGAGGTACTGGGAAAGGGCTACTACATGCTTTTTGAACTCGACGGGCGAGAGCTTCCTAGGTCATGGCACGCCTGCAACCTAAGAAGGTACTATAGCTAGGGATGATAAAAGATCTTGGACAAAGGCGCACTCTTTTTCCTGAAAAAGGTTTTTTAACGAGGCGCCCAGCCAAGACCTACAAATCACCCGACTTAGGAAATTAACCCCTCATGTATATTTGCATTTTCTTTTAATAAAATTTTTTGAGATTCTCTACAAATGCTCAAGTCGTATTATTTTGAAACATTCATCGCCCGATTATAAAGCTACAGATCGACAGAAAGTGAAAACCAAATTCACTGCGCGATCACGATAAAAACGAGGGTTAAAACCCAAATTCTACAAAATCGGCAAAGATGAAAACAGAATAATGCAAGAAGTTATAGAAAGTGATCCACAGAAAGGACCTGACGAGGTCATAATAAAATGGATTGCTATAAAATAACTTAAAGACTAGCCGGCACAAAAAGCCGGACCAGCCACAACGAACCAAGTTATAAGTAAAGCCCTGGAAAGAGGTCTGGCCAACCCTATAAAAGAGGATTACTATAACTTCGAAGAGCCCGACATGATGAAGTCAGACTCCTACAAAAAGTTACAAAGATAATCCCTGAAAGAGACCTAAACAAGGTCCAAGAAAGAGGATTATCAAGTAACTCGACAGGGCCTAACATGACGAAGTTGGCCCAGAAAGATAAGTTACAAAGATAATCCCTGAAAGAGACCCGAACAAAGGTCCAAGAAAGAGGATTATCAAGTAACTCGACAGGGCCCGACATGACGAAGTCGGCCCAGAAAGAGGTAAAGCTACAAAAGGTAATCCCCAAAAGAGACCTGAACAAGGTCCAAGAAAGAGGATTACCAAGTAACTCGACAGGGCCCGACATGACAAAGTCGGCCCAGAAAGATGTAAAGCTACAAAAGGTAATCCCCAAAAGAGACCTAAACAAGGTCCAAGAAAGAGGATTACCAAGTAACTCGACAGGACCCGCCATGATGAAGTCAGGCCCAGGACACAAATTTCAAAAATAGTTCCCAAAAGAGACCTAAATGAGGTCCAAAAAGGAGGATTACAAACAAAACCAAGCCAAAGTGTCAAACTGATCATATCGGAACAAATCCCAGCTTACGAAGGTACCAAGACGAGTGCAAGCAGACATGATATAAAAACTACTAGGTTATGATAATAGCAAGCTTCAGAGGCTACTAAAATCAGCCCCGGAAGCTCGAAAACTACTTTGTTTTTCAAAATAAAAGTTGCTAAACAAGCAACCCAAAAAACATTAACAGTCAGCAAAACACCCTTTACAAGATAAAGAGTTCAAAAGCCCACAAGCCGTGCTATCTACATTAAACAGGAAGAAAACTCAGTCAACATTAGAAGACTTCTCAGCAGCATCAACTCGGGGTGAAGGAGGACAAGTCTGAAGAGGCACCGCATCTACCGTCCCATCTTCTCGGTTCAAGATTTGGCAATCCGGTTCCCCTTCTGGACGACTGATCGCAACAATAGAAGTCGGAGAAGTCGGCACAGCAGAAGTCTTGGTAGCAGGCAGTAAAAGACGATGATGATCATCATCATCATCGGGATTGTCAGGGACAATCTTACCATCCCTAACAATATTGTCCAGGCTAATAAGGGAAAGGTCGATATCTGGCGCAAGAACTCGAAATCGCTCTTTCAGATTCTCATAAGCCGCAGTAACACTACTTACAAGATGACTTTGAAGTTCGGAGTAATCGGCCTGAACAGATTCCAACCTACTCCTAAGCTCCATCATTTCTCTATAAGTAGTAACATAGCTATCCTTATGTTTTAGAGCCGTATCCTCAGCCAGTTGCGCGGCAGCTGCCAAACCAACAGCCCGGGCCTTTTCCCCCTTCAGCTCCTTTTTTAGCTCGGCCACTTCCACCTTGAGCTCCTCCTTCAAACCCTTAATTTGGTCAAACTCTGATTTTTCCTCCTCCATAAAAGCCTTGGTAGCATGGATAGGAAGATCTTGAGCAGTTCGATATAAAGCCGCTCCCATGTGTGCCAGTATAATACCACTCCGAGTAATAAAGTCTAAATGACGAAGAATGGATACATCGTCGGTAGGCATGACACCATAGGGAGCAATCTGTTGGTCTACAAACCCAACTGCATCAAAGTCAGGAGCACCAAGAATAAACGGCTCGACAGTCCGAGGTCTTTTTGGAGGAGGAGCAACTGAAGGAGCAGAGGTACCAACCGAAGTCTGAGGCGGATCGACCAGATGAACCCGGGGAATCAGGATCATCCTCCTTAGCCCAAGAGAGCTCGGGACAGACGACTTCGACAAAACCTGGGAGGACCCTTCCTCGACCACCTTGGCTGGGACGTTCTGAGCCACGGTAGCCTTCCTCGCCTTCTTAAAGGCCTTCAGTGAGTCATTATTCTTCGACATATCTGAAAAACAAGAAAAAAACAACAACTTATGAATGTCCAGAAAAGAAAGCAGAAAACAAAAGACATGGGAACACAGTTTATAAAATACCCAGTACAGCACGAATCAAGGAGGGATCCCCCAGAAATTTCTTGGTCTCAAGATGAGGAGGTTCCCCCCAAATATCCTCCAAAGAAGCAACAAAGGCCTGCTTGACCTCGTCTAACATCTCCTAGGTATACCTAGACACAACTACATTCCTCTGCCACTCTAAAGGAAAACGAGGCTCGCCATTCTCATCCAGGGAGAAAGGACGAGCTCCTTCAACAGCTCGGATCTTGAAAAAGTAGTTCTTAAAATCGCGAAAAGACTCATCATACATGGAGAAGACTTTATGTCCCTGGGCCGACCTAAAAGAAATTCAAGAAGCTTTCTTTTTGGTAGTTCCAGGTTTGGTCAACACAAACAGATACAGAAAAAGGGTTAAAGAAGGCTTAACACTGAATTCATGGCAAACCAGCTGAAAAATCTTAATAAAATCCCAAGAATTCGAATGAAGCTGAGATGGGGCCACGTTACAAGACCACAACAGGTCGGTCTCAAAGGAAGTAAAAGGAAGGGTAATATCCATCTGACTAAAGAAGAAATCATATGCATAAAAGAAAGGATGCTCCCCCTGGGTCGGAACAGGAAAGTAGACCCTTTCATCAGAATCGGGTGCCACCAGCTCATAGTTACGTTCTTGATTCTCATTACTACATATCCGATGGTGTTTTCTAAGCTCCACACAAAACTCCGCGTTAGCTAGAGATACACATAGCAACACAAGGGAGTCCAACCAGTCAGACATCCCCTCAGGAACCTTAAAGGACGCCTCGACAATATTTTTGAGAGACGACATGGCCAACTAATCCTACAAACAAAAGGAAACGGGTGACTAACCCAAAAACAAATTCGGGCAATATAGAAGCAACTCGGATAACGCGACCTCAAGCACACAAACAGTAAAAGGAATACCCCAAGACGCACAACGAGGTCCAAGGGCATCCTTTGGAGGCAATGACAGAGTAAAGTCCCAGAAAAAGCTACAAAGATAAAACTCTCTCCCAAACAAACAACGTCCCGAGGAGAAAAAGGTGAAAGTCAAAGGAAAGTCATCAAAAACCATCGTCACTATCAAAGAAAAGTCATCAACAAAAACAAATCATCAATGGAGCAAACAAGTTATCAAAAGAGTAACCATTTTCAAAACAAGCAGTACGAAAATCAATGACAACACACGAAGCCCTAAAAAGAAGCCAAAACCAGGAAAATCACCCAAAGCATACATAAGGACGAAAGAAGACCAGGAAACAGGTGTCACAGCGATAAACCAAGCACAAAAACAAGAAAAAGGTTCAAGCTTTCCAATGTACAAAATCAGAGCGCCATCAAAGAATTAAAAACAAAAGTAGCAGAAATAAAATGGTGAAGAGAAATCAAAACCAACCTGGAAAAAGGAAAGAAAGCTTTGAAAGAAAAAAGCTGAAGAAGCAAAGCGGAGCAGCGAAGATCGACTGCGAAGTAAAAGCACCAGCAAATACCAAAGCGACACAGAGATAAAACGAGAATGTAGGATGAAAGCAGCGAAAAAAAGGGGGAAGTTACAGGAAAAAGAAAACCGTCTCTTGGATACAAATTTCGAATAAAAACCAAGATAAATAGGGCATTAAAAGCCAATTAATGAGGGTGTTAAACCATCGCATGTTTCCAAAGCTAGAGCACTAAAGCGCGCGCTTCTAAAGAAACAGAAACGTTCCGCATTCAAAAAGGAACTCTACAAAGATAAAAGCGACAAAATGCTCGAGTTTGGCTTTACCCGAGAGAGTTCGAAGTCCAAAAAACTAAAGACTCTACCTCCAAATAAAGACCGATCTCGAGCAGGGGTACTGTTCATACCCTAGGTCGAGTTGTCCGACCAGGGATGTTCTACAGACAAAGCGACCGACCTCTTCAGGTCAGGACGACCCAACCTCTTCTCAGAGAGTTCAGGCAAGTCGACAGGAAAGCCCAAAGAAGGGCCCTAAACAGAGGATCGCGTACCAAAGCCCAAGGCAGTCCAAGCCCGCAGGGAGAAGGGCAGTTCCTTTGAAGATAACATGACCTCACTCAAAAGATAAAGATAAGATAAGATAACTAACTTATCTTATCTAAGAAGGTCACACTACACCATTATAAATACATTGGAGCAACAAGGTATAACTCATACTCTAATTCTACTCAATACCTGTTTAATACCCTTGCTAACTTAAGCATCGGAGTCCCTTGCAGGTACCCCCCACCCTCTGGGAACGAAGGAATCAGCACCGCCACCAAGTCCAACAAATCAGACACAACAGCTCCGACCATTACAGAAGATCTCATCCGAGATCGACCTCCAGTTTCAGGTAACTCTCGGAACACTTTTGATCAACCAAAATTCCATCTCGAACCACTTTACTCAGATCCATCGCTAAGAAGTCAGTATCTGGGGCTAAAATCTTTGCCTGAGTAATAGTACGCTCAAATCCTTCAACAAAAACATCTATAACCTCGGTCTCACGACCCTTCCCTATATTCTTCAGCTTCACCGTAACTTCAATCATTTCGTCATTCAGTCTAGAAAGATCATCTTCTTTCTTCTTCAAAAGTTCCACATCTTTGTCATGATCACTCTTCTGCAATTTTAACTCCTAATATTTTTCGGCCAATTTCTTTTTAAGATCCAATATTACAATCTCTTTCAAGCCCAACTCTTCTTTCAGGCTCATCGACTCATCATTTTTTAGCAACACCTTTTTATGCCTGTTCTCTTGACTCTGACCTATACTGGCCAGACGAAAACTCAAAACCTGAAAGAACCCAAAATTAAAGGTATATATATAACTCGTAATCAAAAAGGTCAAAATTCAGTTATTATACCTGAATATATTAGTCGACACCAATATCCTCGACCTCATCAATCAAAGAAATGTCAGACAACGCTTGCACTACCTCATCGGCTACAACCATAAATGGAAATATTTTATCCCACACTGAGGAACCATCACCTTCCTTGGCAAACACATAGAGCTTCTCTTGCTCACAAACAAAAGTCGATATCTCCTCCAATGAAATTTCTTTATCCCTCTTAGCAACATCATCACCCAAGTTAATAACCTCAACCTTCTTTTTCTTAAAAACAAAACACTTCTTCTTAGGGGCTGGCTGATTTACCTTGCCATCCCCATCAATTTTTTCAGGATTCGAAGATGAACCCTGTTTGTCAAAGTTCTTTGTCTTTAGACGAGATCGCAAACTCGCTGCTGATACATCGAGATATTTCCCACCTACAAAACCAACAAAATTTATCAAAATTTAACCAAAATTAACATCTCAGAACAAATAGCTAAAAAATCCTTCACTAAGATAATTCAACACTAACGATTTATCTTCTTCCCATAGAAGCAAGTCCACAACAGATATCAATCTTTTCCTATCTACAGCCTTAATTAAGTACCTTATTATACACTCATTCCTCAAACTAATCACCTCTGGACATAAAATTTGACTCGGTTTAGAACACCAATACAAAAAAAACTTCTCACCTAAGTGCTTGTCCACATAGAATGAAAAGTCTTCCTCCACCAACTTCACTTTCAGAAACATTTCATTGAAATATTTGAATGGCAATTTATAGAGTTTGAAAACAGAAAAATCAGAAGCACTATTTAAATTCACCTAAACCCCTTTAGCTTGAAATAACGTAAAAATCAACTCCAGAGAAGGATTGATTTTCAGAAATTCCATCAAAATTTCAAAACACCTTAGAAAAGCTCAACTATTCGGATAGAATTGAGATGGGGCACAATTTAACTGTTTCAAAACATCACATTCAAACACAGTAAAAGACAATTTTACACGCAGTTATTCAAGAATACTGCTATACATATAAAAGAACTCAAAATCCATTTTTCTATGAAAAATCCGATCAACCCTGATGCATGGCAACAATTGGACCCGTACTCCAGAACCCTTTCTAACTATCTTCGACAAATCAATCTCACCAACAATACCCTCATCAACAAACAGTGAACCTCGAATTCTCACATCCTCACTTACCCAGTTATAAGAACCGTCATCCTCAACTTTATATTTTTCCTTACCCATAATTCTTTCAGAAAAGCGAAAAGAAGAAGAAGAAACAATGACATTAACACAAACTAACTTCTTTTACTCATGCCTTTAAGACTGCAAAACACTTCAATAGAAAATCAATGTTGCCTTTATGAATCCTTTCAGGATTCCAAACATAAATCAAATGCCACATTTAATGAAACTATTCAGCTCCATAAAAAAATTCTTACCGTTGCATCTATCAAATCAATGGTTCAAAATTACATTGGAAAAACCAAAGGCACAATCAATGACAAGACTACTACACTTTCCAATACACGTTAACTTCAAATCACGTCTGAAATTCAAATTATTTTTATTTCTTATTTTAATAAAGTAAGTTGATCTGGGGGCTCCATACCTATAACTCATACCGCCGAGTTATAACTAAAAAAGCTCAACCTACTTTATTAAAATATAGCCAGTCCAAACTTTTGGGGCTATGATATGGCCGTTATAACTCATCCTTAATGTTATAACTCGGCAGTATATGTTATAGATCAATTATCAATAACGGGCACTAAAAGAAATATTATAATACTCTGATATGCTATTACTCTCCATTAATACGAATTATTCAAGAGTATAACTGCCGATGCTTCATCCCAAAATATAAAAATGAGGTAAAACGTTTATTTGATTCATTGCATTTTGCAAAATATATTACTCACCGACCTAAGTGTCGGAGTGCCTTTTATAGATACCCACCTCTTTGTTCTTTTACTACCGATGTATACCTCATCCTAAAAGAAAGCTTACAAGTATTCACCGGCAAACGAACTATATACCGGCCAACTTTCACAAGAACAAGTGTATAACTTTATTTTAAAAAATTAATGAAAATAAAATGATACATTTTTTAAATAGAAGTTTAATTATCTATAAAAATGAATCGTCATCCCTTAATTAATTTTCTGCTTCATCATAGTATGCACTATAATTTGATGGCATGGATCGGATGATCTCGTATGAAGAAATTATGGACCAATAGTTCTGCTTAATTTGACGCTTAACATGTCCTTTTAGATGGAATAAAATAATAATGGAGTGTAACAAACCACATCTTCCTCATTAGATGACACTGAAAGGTTACCGAAACATAGCAAATAATCTAATTGTAATGTTTGGTTGTAACTTGTAATATTCGTTTTAAAGAAGTATTAAGATCACATCACTAGGTGATTAAATATGAATAAGAAGGCTCTGGAATGTGTAATTGTTAGTTTTATATATTCTATGTTCTAGGCCACTTTCTAAACAATTCTGAACAGTGAATTAACGTTCTTTGAATAAATATTAATTCAATCGGACGGGTTTTTGAGCCACTCCTAAATTTCTATGTTGGTTTAGCAACGAATAAGAATTCTTACGTAATAAACCATCTAATCTCAATATAAATAAATAAATTTTGAAATGGGTGAATAATATCAAATAATAAGGACAAGATTGGATTATATAGAACAGTAATGATAAATTTGATTATAGTCATGATTTGGTAACTAGACGCCTGTGGCAATAGATAAAATTAAATAACAAAAGAAAAAATTGTATGATAGCAATAGTACGTAAGTGGGATAAGTGTCGGTTTAAGGAGGCACTTTTAAGGTTTTTTCTTTCTTTAATTTTCATATAGTTTGTCTTATTGTTGGAAGCAACTAACTAATCTAATTAATGTAGTTGATAGTAACGGAGGTAAACAAATGGCGGCCAATATTTGTGGGGAGAACATAACTCAAACCACCAATCATATGCTACTAATTATTAACAATTAACTATTATTATTATTATTATTATTATTATTATTATTATTATTATTATTATTATTATTATTATTATTTGTTAGGTGTATCTACCATTTTCCCTTTCGGTTTCCTTAACCATATGTAATCTTCTTAGCTTGTATACAAGAGGCATGGAATAATTTCTATGTTTTGATGTATGGTGAATATGAAAATTCTATTGGCATTTACTGTAAGAATTTTCTTTTGTACAATTTAAATGATCTTAATTAGTCCATCATACATTGTGTTGAGTCCGTTTTTTTTTCTTTTCTCAGATTGCACTTGTTATTTTGTTTTTGTTTTATTATTATTATTATTAGAGAAAATTCCACTCCCCTCCCCTGCAAGATGTTAAAATGACACTCCCCTTCCCTCTATTTTATAAATATACATTTCCCTCCCTTCTAACTTTTAAAAAATATCCTCTTTAATCTATTTTAAACTTTTTGTGTTAACTAATGTTAACTTTATCCATTTTTTAAGAAAAAAATAAATTATTTTTTTAAAAAATACCCATTAACAAAAATTTTATTTTTTATTATTATATTTTTTTACTAAAATATTTTTTAATAAATTATTTTTTATTGATTAAATTATATTTTTTAAAAAATTTAATAATTATATTATTTTTTTCCTAAAATATCCTTCAATAATTTTTTAATTATTAAATTATAATTTTACCAAAATTTTTGTTAACGATTTTTTTATATTTTACTATTAATTTTTCGATATCTATATATATTGTTTTAACATTAAATAAAAAATTTTAGTAAGATTATTTTTCAATATCAATATATATTAATTGTTATATATATTAACAATGGTAAAATTTTTTTATTTAATGTTAAAATAATATATATTGATATCAAAAAATTAATAGTAAAATATAAAAGTAATTGTTCATAAAAATTTTGGTAAAATTATAATTTAATAATTAAAAAATTATTGAAGGATAGATATCTTAGAAAAAAATAATTTAATTATTAATTTTTTAAAAGTATTTTAATAAAATACAATTCAATCAATAAAAAATAATTTATTAAAAGGTATTTTAGTAAGTAAAATTTAATGATAAAAAATAAAACTTTTGTTAATGGATTTTTTTCAAAAAATAATTTATTTTTTCTTAAAAAATGGATAAAGTTAACACAAAAAGTTTAAAATGGATTAAAGAAGAGGTTTTTTAAAAGTTAAAAGGGAGAAGAATGTACATTTATAAAATAGATGGAAGAAAAATGTCATTTTAACATCTCACAGAGAAGGGGAGTGAAATTTTCCCTTATTATTATTATTATTATTATTATTATTATTATTATTATTATTATTATTATTTTGTTTGTTTTGTGAGCTTAACCTAGGTTATTGATTCTTTTTGCCAGTCACCATCCGCTACCTATCAAGATCACCACGCTGTATGTGTGGGTTGCTACCATCCATTTTTTTATTATATCATTTTTTTAAATTAAGGCCGCACATCTATTATATTCTATTATATTTTATATATTATTAATTTTATAACAAAAATGTATTACATATCATTTTTTCATTATAATTAAAATTAAATATTTTTTTTTTCTAAAGCTAAAGAGTTCTTTCCCCATCTCTCTTCCTTTCTCTATCTTTCTCATTCATTCACTTATTCTATCTCTCTTATATATCATTATATATCAATAATTAATTACAAATTTGACAATCAAACTACACAACATGACATTCTTTAATTGCATTAAAATTAAAATTAAAATTAAAATTAAAATTAAAATTAAAATATAGCTATATTATATATTATATTTATATACTATTAACTAATTTAATAACTAAAATATGTCACATGACACTCTCTTATTAAAACTTAGAAAAAATATTTTCTTCCAAAATTAGTAAACTACTTCTTACATTCTCTTATCTACCTCACTCTTTTTTTCTATTTCTCTCTATCATTTTCACTCTATATGTAATTTATAATTTATATTTTATATTACTAATTTACAAATCAAAATGTGTCACCAAATATTTGATTTAGTAAAAAAACTCGTTGAACTTGTCGTGCCTATAGTAAATCGAAGCAAAGATATTCGATTTAAAGCCCACAGTAAATCGAAACAATTGAATTCAATTTACAGCCTATAGTAAATCGAATCAATTGAATTCGATTTATAGCTAAAGAAGCCCAAGGTAAATCGAATGAAGTAGATTCGATTTACCTATATATACAATTCGAATTACAAAACACAATTTCTTTCCCTCCTCCACCAACGCAAAAGAGAAAAATTAGATCACAACACGACAAAATTTAAAACTGCAGATATGGAGAAAAGTGTAAGGATAGTAGTAATTTAGGATTGTAATATATTTTACATTAAAATCCTTTTATTAAAAATTGTGTTAGAATGTAAGCAAAAAATGTTAGTAATAATAGTGATTTAAGATTCTAATATATTTTATATTATTTTTTATTAGAATTCTTCGTTTTAGGTGATTTTAGATTTAACAGGAATTTGATTTTTTTGAATATGGTTAATATATTGTAGGATTATAATATTGGTTATTTGTATTTTTTTCAAAAGGATATGCATAATTTAAAATTCATTTAATATATTATTTTGTTAATTATCATGGTTCTTAGAAAATTTTTTTATCATTATGCAGCTCACCCGATGTATTACTAGTATAAGAAGACAGTATGGTATGCCTCTAAATGATAGGATCATAAAATACTTGTAGATGGCTGGACTATACCATCTTGCAAGGCTCAACGACCTCTGGTTTAGGTTGGATGAGCTACTAGTCAGTGCATTCGTGGAGAGATGGCGTCCGGAGATACATACTTTTTATATACCATTCGGAGAGTACACAATTACTCTACAGGATGTAGTGTACTAGTTAGGCCTCCCAATCGACAATGGATATGTCAGTGGACGTCTGACGGACTTTGAGAGGTACATTGAAGGTCGCCGACCTGCATGGACTTGGTTCAAGGAGCCACTGGATGTCTTACCTCTTGCAAACTATATCGACAAGTTCACCGTGAAGGTCACTTGGATGTAAGATACATTTAGTGAGCTTCCTCAAGACGCAGACGAGGATACAATGGAAGGTATGCGAGGGCATACATCATGATGTTATTATCGACTCAGCTCTTTGGGGACAAATTTGGTACATGTCTTCACATCCGGTGGCTACTGTATGTAACTAGGCTAGAGGACATAGACAGATACAGCTGGGAGTCTGCTGCTCTTGCGTGGTTATTTTGATGCATGTGCCGTATGGACAACAGAAATGTCATCAAGTTGGCAGGTCTATTTGACATCTCCTTCAGTCATGAATATTTTTGCATTTTCCAGATTTCAGGCCTCATGGGTTTGACACATTTCATTGGCCGTTGGCATCGATGTAGTTATATTTAAATATGTTATGTTAATTAAATATATTTTCTGTATATGGCCATTGTTGAACTAATGTATTGCATTGCAGGTGGTCAGGATATCAGCTGTAATGACCTAACTTCTTGCACCTCATGATTGTACCAAAAGTAAGGTGTTACTGACCTGTTTTTCTTTATTATCTATTTAATATTAAACCTTTACGACATTAACACGTTTCCAATTTTAGGAAAAAGCTACTAAATTTTATTTTTATTCATTAAGAAACCATTCAACAAAGACTTTCATTAATAATCACATAATTACTAGTAATACATTATAGTTAATCAATGAACAACATATACAAGCCTACCCTTCTAAAATAAAAGCTTTAACTCACAAGGCGAGGAAAAAATAAATTCTAGCAACAACTCAGCTTGCAAACAAACTCTTCTATGCTTTCACAACTTCACAATAAGCCTTCACAGCTGTAGTTGAAAGGGTTAGAAAGAGGGGGTAAGAACTGAAGAGTCCTTAGTAGGGTCAGGGTTAGAAGTTAAATTTATTTTACTATTATTAGCCAACAATAACAAGCAACAGAACATTCAACTTAATAAATAAAGAACACAGAAATCAAACAACCATAAAGTACATACAAATCACCAACACATATATACAGAATATACATCATAGAAAAATATACGCAAAGAAGTATGATGCATGTCTAGCCCTACGTAGGCCATGATCCCATGAATCGGTTGCCTACCTTCTCCCGACATTATCAGGGCACAAGTCCCAAATATGGCTTTTCAGATGCATACAATGAGCATATAAGTCTTACGGCCAGGCCGCATACGATGTGACTTTTAAATGTGTTATAATATGCTTACATTTGAAAAATAGTTCACAATGTGTGGGCATCTCTACTATATATTTGGCACTAAGGCCAAAACAACAATCATGTTTCATCTACTCTCATGTGGCATACGGTCTTTTAGAGTCTTTTTATTATTGGCTTCTGGTGCGCGACATTTGAACTCGCACAACTTCACCGGCAAGTGTACCGGGTCGTCCAAGTAATACCTCAAGTGAATGAGGATCGATCTCACAAGGATTGTTGGATTGAGCAAGCAATAGTTATCTTGCTGGACTTAGTTAGGTGAAATAGAAAAAGATTGGTTGTTGTTGTAGGTGTATAAATCAAATTAATAAAGAAAGCAGTAAAGAATTGGTGTAGAAACAATAATGAGAAATCAGTTAAGGCTTTGGAGATGCTTATCCTTCCGGATTAATATTTCTTGTTGACTATTGTCACAACAAATGATTCATTCTATGGCAAAGCTGTAAGTGATTAAACCCTAATTCCTTAAACCCTTTTAATCTCCTCTAATTCATATCAAAAGCCAGGGTTAGTGGTCATTCGAATCGAACAAGAGTGAAGCTCAACACAATTCAATCTCTCTTGATCCTACTTAAAATGCTATAGACAAGGTAAGATCTTTCAGATCGGAGAATAAAGCTTAATATTCTAGCCTTAGCACCACAGAAGCCTCAATCACCCAAAGCTAACTGGATTTTATGTCACTTATCTAATTAGCCCAGGCTATTTACAGTTTAGGAGATGTATTCTCAAGTTGTAGTTCAATACTATTCGGTTAAGGATTCACAAGAACTCATGTAGAAAAAGGGGTCATACTTCCGTTCCACACCAGATTCATTTAGATGAAGGACGACAATATATCATAGAATAGAATCAAACATATATTAAAACAGAAAAGTAATAGTATTAATCCATGGGAATAAGCAGAGCTCCTAACCTTAACCAGGAGGTTTAGTTTCTCATACTCTACAGAGAAAACAAAGAAGATCTGAAAATAATGTTCTGTGTCTCTGAAAATAATGTTTCCTTGCTCCCTGGGTGGCGTTGAATGCCATCATTGGGTGTTCAATGCTGGGCTTGCTCCTCTTTGGGCGTTGAACTCTAGATGTGGACGTTCAACGCCAGTTTTGGGAAGTCTTTCTAAAAAAGAAGTATAGAATATTATATATTGCTGGAAAGCTCTAAAAGCTAGCTTTCCAACGCCATTAAGACCGCATAAATTAGACCTCTATAGCTTAAGATATGCTCTTTGCAATGCACGAAGGTCAGGATTGACAACATCTGCTATCCTTCCTTCGTCGCTGAACAAGACTTTCCCAAATTTGCCCAAAATTCACCTAAAATCATATGAAAAACATAAAAACTCAAAGTAGCATCCAAAAGATGAATTTGTCACTAAAACATACTAAAACGTAATAAAATATAACTAAAAACACTATGAAAATGCTATGAAAAAGGGTATAAGATATTCACTTATCAGCTTCTGCTCTCCTATGGCAGAGATCTGCTCTTATGTGGCAGACATCCCTTTAGTTAATATATTCTATTCTTTTCTGTTCTTTGCTCTCCTATGGTAGATGTTCTTTAGATTCTTTTAGTCTTTACTCTCTACTCTACTGTGGCAGAGATCTCTTTAATCTTTTTTTTTTCTTTTTTTTTCTTTCTTTTTTTCTATCTTATCATTCTCTTTTACTTTTTTACATTTCAACAATATAAATTATCTTCACACTCTTCCCTAAATGTGTTATGACGGGAGAATCACAAAATTCTTAGCTTAGATTTGATTTCCTAAATCTTTTAGGAACTATTACTGTTTCACTTATTCATTAACAAATATTCAAATTAAATAATATCTTTTAATTATAATACTAACATGTCATATTAATATAAGAAAACTAATATTAATAACAAAAGAATAATATCGTTATTATTTTGATAAAAAAAACCTATTTATTAAAAGTCTTATTATTAAACTCTTAGGAATTACATTCTAATTTCGAACTTTTAGAAAGATTGATATCTTGAACTAACCAACTTCATGAACTTACTAAAATAATTTACATATGTTATAATTATAAAAAATATTCTTATACTTTTATAAAATAACCATTTTACCCATGAATTTTTATTTATTATCCAAAATATGCATAAACTTATAAAATTACTATTTTTAACTATGATCTTTTATCAAAATACAGCCTTCTCAAAAATAAATTTTGTGTTGGTGATAATGCCTCCACCATAAAAACTATAAACCTTCTTTTAATTTTTCTTCAAATTTTTGGTTTAATTTTTAATCAGTTTTTGAGCTTTTTGGTTACTGATTTTTCTCAGCTTTCACTTTAACTTTCCAACCATAAATTCTCATCAATTTTCTATCAAGATCTAACTTAATACTAGCCCCAAATTTATCAACAACAATTGGTCAAGGGCTATTCTTGGTAGCGAAAGCATCAAGTTCATAAATTATCTAAATTTCAACGAGAATCAACCATAAACTCATTCAATTTCAAGCAATAACCATCAAACCAACAATCACATATCAAGAACACATTTAATTATTACAAAACTACCCACCCGACCTTGTACGACAGCCACCAAACCGAAACACCATAGAAGCTTTTTGAACGGGAAATCAAAGAAAAAACGTCAAAAATTGGATATTCCACCTTGCTCCCACTTAGCCGAACCATGCATGGAAGATTAAGACCATCACCATTGATTTTCCTCCGTGGAAAGTGGTACTGTTGTGAGGAGGAAGAAGATATGAATACTTTAATCGGTTTAGATTTTTTACGGAAGTTACCGAACTTAAGAAATCATGCTCGGGAGATCAAGTTTCCATGGAGTCTCTCTCTGTCATGGCTTCGGTTTCTTAATAACAAATTTAATATCATGTTCACCTTCCCATTTGTAAAACCTATCATAACTCTTAATCAAAATCATGACTTAAAATCTTCAAAACTCTTCAACCTCTTACCAAAGTCAATGGAATCTTCTTAAGTCAAAATTTAACTCTCTTCACGCTATCCCTTCAATCTAATAGCAACACAAACTCAACATTTCAATTTAACATCTCGGATTCGTCATACAAAACCAAATATTCCCAATCTTTACCCTAAAACCAAAATCAACATGATCTAATATCATAATAATTGCCCTTCAAACACAACATCTTGCACTCACTTATCACCCAAATCTAATTACACATGTACACTCATTTTCGCAACCATTCTAAATTAATCTAATCTTACAGCCACAATCAAACTTAATTTCTTGGAAATCAACCCACTAAAATCTTTCAGTACTTAAGCCTAAGATATTTTTAGTCACTTTCTACAGTTCGTATTCACAACTATCCTGTGTTAATACTCCCGTAAACTTCCGCTGCGTTACTTTGATTTTCATCTAGTAAGAATCAAATCACTCATTCCTTAAGTACTAAACCATAACTTAACATAATAGATGATCACTAAATTCCATTTATGACAACTAAAATCAAATTCCAATCATGCATTCACATCATATCCCCTTATCGGATCACAAAACCTAGGCTCACTTCTAAGCTTTCTCAATTTAACCTAAATAACGCTTACGCTCATACCAAGACTCAATCACAATCTCATTAAAATTCTCGGTCTCAATACTCACATTACCTAATCATTCAAAACCTATAACATCAAATTCCTAGCAATTAGTCATTTTTCCATTTTCTACACAATTGTACAAACTCACAAACTTCCATTCCAAATTCAAATCCATGATATGCAAATGCCATCTACAAGCCTCCTCTCCTCTCAATCATCATTATCCAATCAATTCAAGCCTAAATAAACTAATAATCCAATCAACCATTTATTTTCAACTAATTTACTCAACAATCCAAAACCAGCACACCAATCTCACATATACCGCTGTCAAGATTCCCATCTCGGTGTCCTCGCACCGGTTAGTTCTTGGGAATTCCTCCCCGAGTACCTCGCTCATGTCCATGAGATGCTATTTGGATTCTGTCTACACCCAAAAAGCGATATCAAGGTGAACAATCTCAATATCTCAAGTTAAATGCTTCAATTTTCCAAAATTATGCTCATGAACTTCATGCTAAACGTATCAATCAGATACCCTAAATAGAACAGGCACAGACTCAGTATGCATTGAAGTATAAGAAGTCTATCCCTCAGGCTCACAAGGACGAACTGCTTTGATACCATAATGTAACACCCTAATATTCAAATTATTATGCTCGAGTCATAAGTCAATGATAATAAGGTGGTACGACTCTCAGAAGGATTATAATACATACATACATATATATATATATATATATATATATATATATATATATCATTGAAAGGAAATATTAAACGAAAAGCTTAAAAATGAGTAAAATAAAATTGCGAAGTCGTAACACTCACGTGTCAATAAATAGAAGATAAAGCATGAATCGAAAGTGATATAAGGGTAAAGCCATAAAGAAGAATAAGATAAGACAGAATATAGATATATAACATAAGTAAATAGCCTTTAGTTGCGACCTGCAAAGTTTAGGTCGGCTAGGGTACAGAATAAAAGTAGTTTGATAACAATATCTCCTATCTCTGCCAATAGAATACATAAAGACCTCTATAGGCAAGTTTCCAAAAGGATCAAATATATAACATAAGTTTTTTAAAACAAAAGTGGTGAGAATCTAAACAAAATAAAGCCGAAGTCTAATGATCTTTGCCATCTCCCAGATGAAGCACAACTCATTGCTGAGTACCTGGACCTGCATCCGAAAAACAAGAGATATATATGGAATGAGAACTCCAGACCCATGAGTTCCCAGTATGGTAAAAGTGTCAAATAAATACAATACACTATAATAAGAACTCACTAAGCATCTTAATCTTCCTTTCATCACTTGTTCACCCTAGATTCTCGCTAATCCATAAAGTAGGCAACTATCCTAGTGGGTACTAAGTCTAATTCAATTTTTCATCTTCCTTAACTTTCCAAACTCTCTAACTCCCAAATTAGAATAGAACCAGTACTAACTAACTTGACTCAATGATTCTATATCAATCATCTCATATCTCCACCTAGAGTAAGTAAAATCACTCCACTACGTCAGCCCAGGGAGCTCAAATAATCTCATTCACTATTTATCATTTTAAATTAATCATATCATCATTTTATTTCATCAAGGACAGCCCTTAGCGTCAACCAACATTAGCATGAGGGACCTCTCAGTTGAACAAACACAAGCAATACAGATAAATAATACACAAGTAAGTCAATTAAGGCAAGTAGCATTTATTCATATAACACATTCAATAAGGCAAATTAATACAATTTTAACAAACCCAAACAAATCAAACATATGAAAATGATGTATGCCTTCCTATGGCTGATAATATCATCTGTCGGTTATACAACCAACTCGACATGTCTGAAGTAAATGGAATCACTCCACTGCATCTACCCAGACAGGTTTATCTGGCAAGTGGAATCACTCCGCGGCAATAAGAGGCAAGTAGAATCACTCTACTGCGGCAAGTGGAATCACTCCACTGCAAAATAATGGCAAACAGAATCACTCCGCTGTAGCAAGTAGAATCACTCTATTACAAATAATTTATTTTCAAATTCATTCCCTTCATATCTCCATCATAATTAATCATTTATCACTGCTTAACATCATAATCAATCTCATCATACCTTAATCACATCTATTCATTCTCATCCCTCAATATCATAACCATTTATCATTCATCATCACATTACCCTTTATCACTTCACCAACACATCTCTTAAGTCCTCACTTCCAACTCCTCTATCCTCAATTACACTGGCTCTAGACACTTATCGGCATTTATAAAAGTTTAAAATGCTAAAAGAATAGTTAAAAAGCTCAAAAGATACATTTTTGTAAAATCAGAGGGTTGTCCATACGCATGCCATTGCGTGTGTACGCATGAGTTGCATTTCGGGAATGTTGCATACGCGACCCTCCTTCCGCGTACGCGAGCTTCAAAAACAGCGAGCTTGGCTTGCGTCTGCGTACGCGAACCTTGAAATCTTAGCCTCCCGCGTACGCATGTATCCCTCTGCATACGCGGGACTACCGGGCAGCGCCCAAGTTTCGCATTGTGTGTACCTCCGCGTACGCGAGCTATACTAGAGTTACAAAATGCTGATATGCTGTAAAAACTAGTTTTCAACCCAATTTTCAAAACTTCATAACTTTTTCTACAAAATTCCTTTTTTAACTATTCTTGAACCGTTGAAAAGATCAATAAATGAGTTTTCATAAAAATTTAATCTTGAAAGTTTTCCAACTCCAAGGGCCGAGTTACAACCTGTCCAAATTGGTAAAAAATCTATTTTTACCCAAAAACACACATTTTCTAATCCTTCTAATTGTTCACAAGCCAAAATCATTTACATTCAACAATTTTACCACAAACTAATTCATTTTACATTCTTACACTCAACTAAATTCAAACCTACTTCATTTACTTATTTCAACTCAAATGTCATCGATTTCACATCTCAAACCTCAATTCCTAATATCCTATCAGATCATTCCAACTTTTCACACAATCATTATCAAATTCCATTCAATTTCAAACATTATTCACACAATACGTTCATTCACTTACCATTCTTACCTCTTCTGGCTTCCGGTCCAAAATACATGACCTCTGGCCCAATATTTATCAATTTAATACATATATAACTCATAATTACATAATTCACTACTCAACACAAATTACAATAACAAATCAATTATGCATGATCATGTTATTCTCATCCAAATCATCAATTATCATGTATCATTTACACATATCAAATCCATCTAAAAATACAATTCAAACTTAATTTTAGGGATATCTAGCCTAGAAATCCTTATCACACCACATAGTACTTAAATAAAACTTAAACTGTACCTCTTGGAAGTCAAATTTATGCTCTCAACTTGTGAAATCTCACCAAGTCTCAGCTCCAAGCTCTATGCAACCGTTCCACAAGCAATTCCAAGTTCTAAAAGTGTACCCAATACTCTAATACACACATTACATACATACATCAACTTAGGGCTAATAAAATCTCATAAATTACAAGAGTTAGAGGGTTCCTTACTTAACCCACAAAATTTGGGATGAAACTCACCATTAACTCATACTAGAGCACCACTAAATAACCAAAATCACAATATCTCAACATACACTTAACCAAAAATGCGAATTGAAGGGAAAAACATATAACACCCTACTACACAGAACTTTATGCTTAAGCCGTAGAACAGAAGTAGTGTGGTGTTATGAACCTCTAAGATAAAATATATACATATAATAGTGGAAAAAATATCATATACTAGGAGTCTTGAAAGACGGGTAAAATAAAATCACAAAATATAAAGCGCAATGCTTGGGAAATGGAATAACTTGCATGCTACGAAACCTAATGATCATAGCTATGATAAAGTAAAAGATTGGATAGATAGCCAAGAAAACAGAATAACTAGCTCCTGACTCAGCTCGCGAAGCCAAGGCTGGCCGGAGAATATTTACATACGTATATAAGTATCCCAAAATACCCAAAATACAGAAATAAAACCTTAAATATCCTTAAACCTCTAAGAGGGACAAAATAAACAAGTTTCTTGTAGAGAAAGCTAAGTACATATATACATAAACTAATAATCAAAAGAACCCAGGGACCACTCTACTTCAGGGATCCAGACGCCTAGCAAGGTGCCTCTCGACCTGCATCTGAAAATAACAACACTATATGGGGTGAGAACCGGAGGTTCTCAGCATGGTAAAGGTGCCACACATATAATATATATGGTCTTAGGAATGCTAGAGACAATCCTAGAACGCCAACACTCAAATTATAAAGCTTAGATTCTATACAGAAGCCATAAAAATGGTAGGTGTTCTATGAAATTCTAAACTTATCTACTTAAACTTAACTTTATCACTGAACCGATCCACCTTTCCTCCACTCCTCCATCACCAATGATTTAGCAGAGACAAACAACCAAACAATTTCAAGCACAAGCAAAAAGAAGGTAGTGCAGGTAGCAAATATAACAATTAGCATATTATATATTCAGTTAGGTAATCCCAAGTACTACATAAAAGACAAAACAAATAGAATGCACATGATGTATGCCTGTCCTATGGCTGATGAGGCTCGTCTGTCGGTTATCCAGCCAACTCGACAAGTCCAAAAATCTTAGATTGTCCCTCGTCGCGCATCCCCATGAGTCCATGCATAGATTTTCTCATTCATTCATAATTCATACATTCATTCATTCATTTATATCTCACCCAATGGGGGATATCCATTCCCGGAAATTTATACGTGCCCGGTCACCCTTACGACATAGGATCAACAGAGTATCGAGTTTCAACCTAGAACACATGGTGGCAAGCCACGGTTCTGTTATCCAGGAAAACTCGTATCTCAAATATCATTAAATTCATAAGCCGCATAATAGTCAAAACCATTCACATTCATCATATAATCATTCATATTAGCCATAACAACATATATTCATTTAGCTTTCACATCATTCTCTTACATTTCATCATGTTTACCCTTTTCTTCATTCTCAAGTTACCTCAATTTCCTGGCTTCAACTAATTACTAAGATTACTAATAAGATCTAGGGTTAAAAGGATAAAAATAGAGGTTTAAAAGTTCGAAACCATGTTTGAATCACAAAAATACAGGTGCTAAAAAAACAGAGTGTTTGTGGACGCACACAAGTGTGCGTGCGCACAATTTGTGAAAGGAAGTACGTGTGCGTGTGCACGAATGTGTGCATGCGTGCACCAACCAGAAACTACTTAGTGTGCGTGCGCCTGACAAATGCGAGTGCTACCAGCAGTAAGCATACCCCTATGTGTGCGTACACACCATGGCGTGCGTACACATGTTTTCTGTAAAACACAAGGTATGCGTGTGCACAAAGGCTGGCGTACACACAAATGAAATCGTTGCTACTGCTGGGTGCATGCGCACATCAATGTGCATATGCACACACCAGAAATTCTGATCATGCTGTACTTAAAAAATTTCAGTTTGTTTTGCACCAGATTTCCAACGTCCATAACTTCCTCTACAGAATTCAGTTTTCCGCAAAATTTATACTGTTCTCAAGCTTATAAAACCCTATTTGATTTGAAACAAATCTCATCTTCATCCAAAATTTGAAGTTCAAGTTATGGACTACAAAAGTTCATGAAAATCAAGTTTTCGTTCAAAACCTCAAACCTCCATTTTCTTTAAAATTCAACTTACCCTCTTTATATCCATCAACACAACCTATTTATATCAATACTACAACAACCACCATAATAAATCATACCTCAAATCAACAATAACATACATACACTTCCCAAATGCATCAATCAAAATTATAACTCACCAATTCTAGGCTCATATGCTCATGTACTCAAGTCATTAGTTATCAATTCATCAAATCACCAACTAATCAACAAGCACCAAAATCAACACAACATCACTTTACCATTACCACAATAATCCTTCCATAACTACCATAACCTAATTCCACAATATCATATATCAACCATACAAATATATCAACAAATTTGTCATCCACCTATCCAAGATATTCATATATTCTTTCAATAAGTTCATAGTCATAAATTCATCAATTCACATCCTGTTATCATCATCCATAACAATAACCCAATACACAACTCATAGTACAATTCAACAACAAGGATACTAAACATTAAACGTTTCTTTACATTCCAACTTATCCTAGGGTCGTCTAGCCTAAGTTTTCACACGACATTATATATTAAATATGCGAAACCTAAACCATACCTTGGCCAATTTCCACGTATTTATCTAAGGTAACCCACAAGGCAAAGTTGTAAGCTTCAACCACCAAAAATCCAGCAACTAGAACTCTCACCAAGCTTCCAATTAAGCTTCCAACATATCCAATTGCCTCATATCACATATTTACATGCACCTAACTTAATTATCACAACATATTCCCAAAATTCAATACCCAAAACACAACATTAAAGAATTAAATAGAGTTCTAGGATTCTCATCTTACCAACGGAAGAATTGGGACAAGACTCGGCACGTCCGCTAAGTCAATTTGATCCTAAACACCAAAATTTAAAAATTTCAACATTTTTACTCATGAAGTTTTGAAACTGAAACTGAGAAATTGAGGAAGAAAACATAACTTTCTTACCTTACAATGTACCGGGCTTTGTAGAGCTCAACTCCACGGTTGCGTGGCCGCAAACGGTGCGGTGCGGCGATCAGAGATCCGGATAAAAAATTACATAGATTTGAATGAAATCAAGGGTTTTGGAACTCAAGGTGTTCTTCCCCTTGTTTGGATTGCTTCCAGCATGTTTTGCATGCAGAAATGGGAAGAAGGAGCTTTAGCTCATTTTATTTAATGAGCTAGTTGGGCCCACGGGCTCGGTTTGGGTCCGATTCGACTAGTTCGGTCCGTTCGGTCCAATTTTGAACCAAATTCTTTGAAATTAGTGTCAAAATTTTCGTTTTAATTCGCTCTATCTTATTTTAAAATAAAATTTATATTTCTAATTTATTTTAATAAAATTTAATTTATTGATTAATTATTTGCTTATGGGGTTTACAAAACAAAAAATGGGAAGACAGCTTAGAAATACTCACCACAATACCTAGATAGAATTGAAGAGGAAGAGGAGAATGATGTGTGGCTGCAAACGGCTCATCAATCAGAATATCGGAGAGATAGTTATGGTGGCTTGAAGTTTCAAGGAGGCTAGGGTTTCTCCCTTCTTCCCTCTCCTCTCTATTTTCGGATCTCTCTCATAAATGGGGTAGTATGGTGGCTGAAAGTGTGTTTAGTGATGTTATATATATGTGGGCTTGGGTCCACCTAGGCCCAATTCATTCGGTTTAGCCCGTTTGGCCCAACTTTGGGGCAAAACCTTTAAAATTAGTGTTTTAATGTGTGTTTTAATTATTTTTACCATCTCAATTATAATTTTAAAATTTCTAACCTTTCTCACTCACAATTAATTTTCTCAACTGCAGTACTGGACAGATATCAACCGATACTACCGGTCAAATTTTTAGTGCACATTTTTACGTAAAAACCTATGTTTCTGCAAAAAAATCTACTGATTTCAAATATCATATTTAAATTGTCAAATTTTGATTGATAAATTTTCTAAATGTTTTCACCTATATTTAACTAATTACTTAATTAATAACGGTTCAACCGGGTTTTACAGTGTACACGAATCATCGGTATCAAGTTGGTCAGACCTAATACCATGAGAGATGTTACAGTCGACTAATAGCATTAATCAATAGACAATCATGCATATAAAATCCAAACTCTTGTCATTAGAACAAGTCTTATTGCATGAAAGAAACTCAGAGTATGCAATGATGCATAGTCCGTCCACTCCCAAGGCTTTACAGGAAGGACTGTTCAGATACCATAATGTAACGATCCAACTTCAAGCACGTCATGATCATACCAAAAGTAAGGTGTTCTGACCAGTTTTCCTTTATTATCTATTTAATATTGAGCCTTTATGACATTAACACGTTTTCAGTTTTAGGAAAAAGCTAGTAAATTTTGTTTTATTCATTAATAATCATTCAATAAAGATTTTCAATCAATAATAATCACATACTTACTAGTAATACATTATAGTTAATCAATGAACAACATATACAAGCCCACCCCTCTGAAATAAAAGCTTCAACTAACATGGCAAGGAAAAATAAATTCTAGCAACAACTCAACTTGCAAAAAACTCTTTTATGCTTCCACATCTTCACATCTATAGCTGAAAGGGTTGGAAAGAGAGGGTAAGAACTGAGGAGTCTTTAGTAGGGTTGCGGTTAGAAGTTAAATTCATTTTACTATTATAGCTGGTGAGAATTTTGAATGTCCACAACAAAACTGGCAAGTGCATCGAGTCGATCCCATGAAGATTGATAGACTAAGCAACAATGGTCGAGTGAATCACTTAGTCAGGCAAGCAGCAAGTGGTGTTTTAGGGTCTAAAAGCATTAAACATTGATTCAGAAAGTAAGAAAGCAAATACTATGACTAGTGTGAAATATATGGGAAAAGATAGTTAAGGAATCAGAGATGTTTATTTTTCTGGATTAAGTTTTCTTACCAACTAATTTAACTCATGCAAGATTTATTTCATGGAAAACCGTCAATGACTAAACCCTAATGTCTTAGTAATTTAGTCTCCTCTAACCTAGATAACCACCAATGTTTTGGTCACTTAATTTTGATTAGAGGGTTAAGTTCAATTCTAGTTTATAGCCACAAAAACCCTAATTACCCAGATATAAAAGGATTATATGTCATGTATCCTATTAAGTCCAAGTAATTAGCAATTTAGGAGGAATTTACTTTCAAGGTATTTTTCAAGTGAGATAACTCTTCCAAGAATCACAAGAACGCATATAGAATAAGGGTTATTCTTCCGATCTACCCAGATTCATAAGATGAAAAATGAAAGTAATCCTTGAAACTGAATCAATACATTAATTAAAATAGAAAAATAATAGTCTTAATCCATAAAAATAAATAGAGCTCCTAACCTTAACCGAGGAGGTTTAGTGGCTCATGTTTCAGAGAGAAAACTAGGGTTCAGAATACATTGGCCATAGTCATAAGTCTCACCTTAAGGGAAGCCACCACTCATATCATAAGAAATATATTGAGAATTAATGACTAAGGCTTGCATTCCACTCAAGTGTTGTGTAAGAGCATTGATTTGCTTAGACATAACCTTGTTCTGGGAAAGAATAGCATCCAAGGTATCCGACTCCATGATTCCCTTCTTCACTGAGGTCCTTTCAAAAGAGTATAAATATTGGTTATTAGCAATTATCTCAATCAACTCGATGGCCTCATCAGGGATCTTCATGTGAAGTGACCCTCCTGCAGAATTATCCATGGACATCCTGGTGGTCTCAAAAACTCTGTCATAGAATATCTGCAACTGAATCCAGTCTGAAAATATATTAGGAGGACACTTCCTAAGCATCAGTTTGTACCTTTCTCAGGCTTCATAGAGAGACTCTCCCTTTCTCTTCCTAAAGGTTTGAACATCTATCTTCAGCTTAGTCAGCCTCTGAGGAGGAAAGAATTTGGTTAGAAACCTGTTGATCACCTTATCCAAATTGTCTAAACTCTCCTTGGGCTGAGTATCAAGTCACTGTTTAGCTCAGTCCCTTACAGCAAAGGGGAAGAGAAGTAGCTTGTAGATCTCAGGATTCACTCCATTAGTCTTGATAGTATCACAGATCTGTAGAAAATTAGATATGAACAGGTTGGGATCTTCCTGTGGGAGTCTGTGAAACTGACAATTTTGCTGCACTAAAGAGATCAATTGAAGCTTTAGCTTAAAGTTGTTTATAGCAACAGGAGGTACAACAATGCTATTCCCATAGAAATTTAGGGTAGGAGTAGTATAAGAGCTAAGGGTTCTCCTTGGTTGCCCATTTGCATTTTGATTAACAATATTTGCATTAACTGCATTATTGTTGTTGTTGTTGAGCTCCATAGTGGACTTTTCAACTTCTTTCTGAGGGTTATCCCTGAGATTTTCAGCAGCTCTATAAGCTCTGGGCTGCTGCAAATGTCTTCTTGTAGTCCTCTCAATCTCAAGGTCAAAGTCTAGAAGGGGTTATTTGTCCTTGTTCCTGCTCATAAGCAGACATAAAACAAAAAAATGGGATTCTCTATGTCAGAGTGCAGAGCATTTCCAGTGAGGTATCCTATGTAATAGAAATTAAATGAATAATTAACACTAAAATTTTGAAAATTAATGAAGAAAAATCACCCCCAAAAAATCGAAAATAATGAGAGGATAAATTAGGAAAAATAAAATAAGATTACTAAGGGAACACCAAACTTAAATTCAGAAATTATAAAATTTTTTAACTAAAATAAAACCAAGATTTCAAAAATTTAAAGAGCAAATCCAAATAAAAACTAAAAACTAAAAACACCTAATTTAAGAAATCAGATAACAGTTAGTTGTCAATCACAGTCAATCTCTGGCAATGGCGCCAAAAACTTGGTGCGGATTTCACATGTCCACAATTGAACCGGCAAGTAATACCTCAGGTGAGTGAGGGTCGATCCCACGAGGATTGATAGACTGAGCAACAATGTTCGAATGAATCATTTATTTAGGCAAGCAGAAAGTGGTGTTTTGGGGTTTAAAAGCATTAAACAATGATTCAGAAAGTAGGAAAGCAAACAGTATGTCTGGTGTGAAATATATGGGAGAAGGCAGTCAAGGTATCGAAGATGTTTATTCTTCTGGATTAAGTTTTTTTTACCAACTAATTTAATCATGCAAGATTAAATTTCATGGCAAACCGTCAATGACTAAACCCTAATGTCTTAGTGATTTAGTCTCGTCTAACCTAGTTAACTGCCAATGTCTTGGTTACTTAATTTTAATTAGAGGGTTAAGTTCAATTCTAGTTTATAGCCACAGAAACCCTAATTACCCGGATATAAAAGGATTATATGTCACGTATCCCGTTAAGTCCAAGTAATTAGCAATTTAGGAGGAATTTATTTTCAAGTTGTTGTTCAAGTGAGATAACTCTTTCAAGAATCACAAGAACGCATATAGAATAAGGGTTATTCTTTTGATCTACCCAGATTCATAAGATAAAGAACAAAAATAATCATTGAAAATGAATCAATACATTAATTAAAATAGAAAAATAATAGTCTTAATCCATCGAAATAAACAGAGCTCCTAACCTTAATCGAGGAGGTTTAGCGGCTCATGCTTCAGAGAGAAAACTAGGGTTTAAAAAAATATGAAAGTGCGGAAGTGAGAAGATCACCCTTGATACGAATTTGATAAATCAATATCCACCGGCAAGTGCACCAGGTCGTAATCAAGTAATAACTCACTAAGAGTGAGGTCAATCCTACGAGGATTGAGAGATTAATCAACTTCAATCAATTGGTCATTCTAGTCAAACAATCAAATTAATATTATTTTAGTGATCATTAAAAATCTTGACAGTAAAATAAATGACTAGAATGTAAATAAAAAGGAATAAAATGATTGAAAATAAAGAGCAAAAAAGTAAATAGCTAGAAACTTAAAGTGAAAAAACTTAAATTGCTTAAATGTAAATACGGGAAGAGTGAATAACAAGGTAATTAAATTGTGGACATGTAAAGGAATTAAGAACAATGAACATTAAAGAGAATAGTTAATTAGGAAGGAAAGTTGTAGCAAGCAATCAGGAAGGAAATTAAAAAGAGGTAGGAAAATGATTATGAATTAAAATCATTAGGGATTGGAGATGCTAGATCTTCCTAAATCAATGAACTTCTCTTTTCTCTTGTTCAAGTAATGTTAGATCTCTGGCAGATTATAAGTAACTGGGTTTCAATTCCTTGGTAACTCAATTTCTCTAGACATGATCAAATGCCAATTCCTTGATCCAATGCTCATGAAAAGAGGTCAAGCTTGAATTCTAATCCCAAGTCACACAAATCCTAAGATCTCAATTTCGGAGTGATTAAATGTCACATATCAAGCTCTGAATCAAAATCAAATTCATTGTGAAAAGAGAGTTTCAAATTGAATTACTATGATCCCTTTTCCAAGGCTCACATAGAATTCTAATAGATCCAATTTCTCTTCTGATTGAATTGGATCTTTGAAGATCGAAAACTCTCTCTTAGATAAACAAAGATCGAATCAAGAAGAGAAGAAGATAAACATTAATTTATTTCAATTCAACAGAGCTCCTTCCCTTAATGAATGAGGGGTTTAATGACTCATTGCTTTATTACACAAAAGCTAAAACTGGAAAAAGTCAGAACTCGAAAATAAACTAAAAGTGAAGTACAAGCAAAAGCAAAAAGTGAAGTAAGATAAAGCTTCCAAAAGTCCCCTTTTCAGTTTTAACCTTCCCCCATTTATACTATTTTTCTACTCTTTAAGTGCCTTCGAAATCTGCTTTGAGAATGGGCTTTGCTGGGATTTGGACTATATGCACTTCTTCTCAGGCTTGGGCGTTATTTGCCCTTAACGCTCCCTTTTGCTGGCTTTGCCAATGCTTAGGACTTCATTCCTAGCATTGGTTGGATTGGGCGCCCTTGAAGTGGGCGTTATTGCTTGTACACACGTGTGTACGCATGTTCACTCATGCGTACGCACAGTTGCAAAAACTCCCACTATGCGTACGCATACTAGGTCGTGTGTACGCACGATTGCAAAATATTCAAGCCCAAGTATCGCAGGCACTATCTCAAGGTGGTGCCAGTTTAGTTGGGTGTTGCCAACACCAGCATCCACCTTCCAGGGTAATCTTGGCATTATTCAAGGTGGCGCTAGTTTTGTTGGGTGTGGCCAACTCCCAAAATGCCTTTCTAGGGAAGCTTTATGTGGTGTGCGCGTTGTTTGAAGATAACTCCATTTGTAGCTCAAGTTGCCAACGCCAGAACACACTCGCAAGGGCCTCTCATTATGCATGGGCATTTTTTTGAGATAACTCCAGTTAAAGTTCAAGTTGCCAATGCCACACTCCTAAAGTGTTTCATGGTTAGATGTTGTTCCAGGATAACTCCTCTTATGATGGGCGTTGCCAACCCCAGGACGTTAGCTCCAGGAGTTGCTTGGCGTTGTTCCAAGATCACTCCTCTTGTTTCTCAAGTTGCCAATGCCAGGGTGTCCTTATCAGGATTGCTTTTTTGTGCATTGCGGTTGTTCCAAGATGGTGCCAGCATAACTAGGCATTGCCAACGCCTGCATGCATCCATAATTGGCGTTCTTTGAAGTACGCCCCCTATATTGGGCGTTGCCAATGCCCTGCTTCTTTGGGGTTGGTGTTCCTTGAGGCAACGTCCTTTTTAGTGGTCGTTGCTAACGCTCTAAGTTAGCTTCCATAATTGGCGTAAGTTTGCTTTCTCGTTTAGAATAGTTTTAGTTTAGTGACCAAATTTCTAAAAATTTGATTAAGAATTTTTAAAAACTAGCTATAGATTTGCTACAAAATGTGATAGATTTGTGATCATAGTAGTAGACAACTTGCAATGAGTTAGGTTCAGAATATTTCTTGCTGATTAGCATCAATTAGGCATTCCATTTTGTCTATAAAAATTTACTTGAATTTAGCAATGAGTCTGTTGCAATAGAGTTTATTGCTAATTATCAACTACATTTTATTCTATTTCTCCTATGAAATTAGCTTTTAATATAATGATAGATTTATAACTATCTATTCGATTGTTAAAAAAATTCTGATGAATTAACGACTATTGTATTTGTCTCACTAATTTGTGACTTATAATTAGTGAGAAATGTATTGGTTGCTAGTCGGTAGTTAATCTGTTATAAATTATATTTTGCGTTAGATTAGCGATAATTTTTTTATTATTTTTGTGGTAGTTAATCGGCCTTATTCTTGTAGTGGGACGAAGATAATAGAATTATAATGGAGGTGTGGTGGTGGTAGTATATGTGTTGGACATAGAATTAGATGTTGGAAAAAGAGTGAGATGTTGATAGGATAAAGGAGTTGTGAATTTTTTTTTATTTTTATCAAAAAAAAATTTAGTCCAAAAACTAATATTTGGATAAAATAGGATCATTTTAAAAATAATTGTAACAATAGGGATGATTTTGAAAAAAAAAATTGTTAAAAATAATTTTAATTTTAGGTATAAATTTGAAGATCAAGAGAGTACTTAATCCAATTAAAAGTAAAGTATTGCAAACCTTTCTTTGCATATATATATCAAAGTTTTATGAGCCAATTTGTTTTAGTCAAATATTAAAAAGCATATCTAAAATAAAACTACTAAAAATCTAAAACTGAAAAAAAAACTTTTAAAAATAAAATGAAGTAAAACCAATTAAAGGTCCAGTAGCGAAGTTTGAAGAGAATTTTTAGAGGGCGAATAGAAAAATTTTAACATAAAAAATATATAATGACATTCATATTAAAATAAAATTTATAAAAAAATTATTTTAAAATTTGTCAGAAATATGACAAAAATAAATAGTTTTGTAAGTAAAAATAATTTTAAAATAATATTCTTTGAATGTTGAGTGATTTAAAATTTTTAATAATTTTTTAATATAAACAACTAAATTATTATAAAAAAATATCTTTGAAATTAACTTCAAAATAATTAATTTATTGTTGTTTTTTATGGAGGTCTTTATCTTTTTTTTTTCTTTTTAGGAAGTAATTTTGAGAATATGTAAAGATTTTGTTGGTTTTTAATTAATTAATTATTGTTATTTATTTGAAAAAAAAAATATATTGAGTGTATGAAAAAGTAATGATATAACACGAGATAATAGAGTATGAGCTTGGTAGAAAATTTAATGAAAATGAAAAAAGTAAAACTTGAATAGAGAATACCTAAGTTTCTAAAAAAAATTTTTCAACCGAAATTAAACTGATCATATTACATGAAACATCTAGTACTAATAGTTTTATAAAAAAAATTGGAGACCATAGCTTTTCATTACCAATACAAAGATCCGACCCTAGCAGTAACAGTAGTTGATGATGGTAGGAAGCCGTGGCTAGAAGTGAATAGTGGGAGACAGATGAAATTGTGGTGTTATAGAATGAGAAGAGGGGTAAGAAGGAATAAAATGATGATTTATAAAAATAAGAAAATAATAATTTCTAACCACAAAAGATTTAAATGTTTATAAATTTACCCATAAAAAAATAAAATTGACCTTATATCCATAAAAAATAGATTTCAATTTTCAGGTAACAAAACTACCTAACCCCTAAAAAATAATTTAAATTTTTTAAACTACCTTTTTTAACCTAACTTAACCAAATTTCAACTATAATCTAATTTTACCATATCCCCCTCTCCAACATTTTACCATCACCCCCACCCAATCCCACAACCTTTCTTCTTCCTCTTTTACTGCCATCGCAACACCCACTTCTGACACCACTATTAATGAGTTCTATTAAGTCCATTTTTTATTATCGGTATGTCAAAAACAGTTGATCTAATAACTACGTTCTCTTTTTTCACTATATGCAATGTCCATTGTTATTCCACTCTCTTTATTTTTCATCTTTATTTATTTTTTCTTCTTCTTCTTAAATTGTTTATGAAAAATAAGTGCAAGGCAACAATAATACCAAACAATCTTCTTTTAGAATAGAGAAAGGGAGAGAATTCTTCTGTAAAAAATTGCTTATAAAAAATAAGTGTAAAGTGTATGACTCATAACTTTTGAAAAGATTTATTTTAAATTAATTTTAAATAATATATTTAATTACAATTTTAATTTCAGAAACTATTTTATTGAAAATAATTAAAGACAATTTTAATTAATTGGATTTAAAATAAATTAAAGTTTTTATTCAAATTCTATAATTATAGATTATTTTTCTTTTTACAATTTAAAGTTTTTTAGAAATCCAAAAATAATGAGGTTTGGCTATTTAAATTAGAATTTTATCTAATTTTATAGTTATTTGAGTTATTCTCTGTATTTAAATTATAAAGTTAGTAGTTGTCAAACAATAAGAATTTTATATGACTTAATTTAAATACTTTATATTTTTATAATTCATTACTTTAAGTTTTAGGGAAAAAGAAAATTAAGTATATTACTATGTATTTTCAATTAGAGAAATTGATTGAGAATCAATTAGTATTTTATACCACAAATAATAATTTTTAAAATAATTTTAGAGATTAAATTAGATTTTCAAATTAATACTCTATACTCTAATTTTATTAAAATTACATTACTCAAATTAAATAAAAAATCACCAATTCAATACACAAACCCTAACCCTAATTTTTGACATAACACACTCCCTCACACACACTCACCAAAACCCTAGCCGCTCTTACCCCTTACCCAGCAGCAGAACAAAAGAACAGAAAGGGAAAAGAGAAGAGGAGGAGAACCAGAAAGGGAAAAGAAGAGGAAGGGACGGAGGTGGCGCCGATGAGTGTCTCGTGTCGCTGCCAGGAAGTCAGAACCGGGGAGAGAGAGAGGGGAAGTTCGTGATGGGAGATAGAGAGAGAGAGAGAGTAGCACCGAGAAGGAGAGGTCGCCGCCACCGTCTAGCCCGCGCCGCCGTCATGAAGAAGTCCAGAATCGAGGGGGAGAGAGAGAGCCGTGAGAGGAGAATGAGGCGTCGCCGTCCCGTGGAGCCTGCGTCGCTATCATCACCGTCGAGGTTTTCATCGTCGCTGGTGCACGGAATTGTGATACATAACTCTGATACAACTAACCAGCAAGTGCACTGGGTCATCCAAGTAATACCTTACGTGAGTAAGGGTTGATCCCACGGAGATTGTCGGCTTGAAGCAAGCTATGATCATCTTGTAAATCTCAGTCAAGCGGATTCAAATGGTTATGAGGTTTTGATAATCAAAAGATAAATAAAGCAGAAAATAAGATAGGGATACTTATGTAATTCATTGGTGGGAATTTCAGATAAGCATATGGAGATGCTTTGTTGCTCCTGAACTTCTGCTTTCATATTTCCTTCATCCAATCATTCATACTCCTTTCCATGGCAAGCTGTATGTTGGGGGATCACCGTTGCTAATGGCTACCGTCCGTCCTCTCAGTGAAAATGGTCCGGCTACGGGTTACGTAGGACTAATCATCTGTCGGTTCTCACTTGTGTTGGAATAAGATCCAATGATCCTTTTGTGCACTGTCACTGCGCCCAACAGTCATGAGTTTGAAACTCGTCACAGTCATCCCATCCCAGATCCTACTCGGAATACCACAGACAAGGTTTAGACTTTCTGGATCTCAAGAATGCTGCCATTAGGTTCTAGCTTATACCACGAAGACTCTGATTTCACGGAATTGAAAGGATCTATTGTCAGGAAAGGCAATCATGTGTCGTAAATCAGGAACCCAAGAGATACACACTCAAGCTCTCGCAGATAGAACGAAAGTGGTTGTCAGGCACGCGTTCATAAGGGAGGATGATGATAAGTGTCACGGATCATCACATCCATCAGGTTGATGTACGAGTGAATATCTTAGAATAAGAATAAGCGTGAATTGAATAGAAAAGTAATAGTACTTTGCATTGATTCATGAGGAACAGCAAAGCTCCACATCTTAATCCATGAGGTGTAGAAACTCCACCATTGAAAATACAAAAGTGATGAAGGTCCAGGCATGGCCGAATGGCCAGCCCCCAGAATGTGATCAAGAGATCAAAAGTGATCCAAAGATAGTCTCAAAAATGATTAAAAGATGTGAATACAATAGTAAAAATTCCTATTTATACTAAACTAGTTACTAGAGTTTACAGAAATAAGTAGATAGTGCAGAAATCCACTTCCGGGGCCCACTTGGTGTGTGCTTGGGTTGAGAATTGAAGCTTTCACGTGCATAGGCTTTTCTTGGAGTTAAACGCCAATTTTAGTGTCAGTTTGGATGTTTTACTCCAGCTTTGGTGCCAGTTCTAGCGTTTTACGCCAGAAAAGGGGTTTTTGACCGGCGTTTTGACACCAGTTTGGGCCATCAAATATCGGGAAAAGTATAGATTATTACACATTGATGGAAAGCCCAAGATGTGTACTTTTCAACGCAATTGAGAGCGCACCAATTGGGCTTCTGTAGCTCTAGAAAATCTATTTCGCGTACAGGAGGGTCAGAATCCAACAGCATCTGCAGTCCTTTTTCAGCCTCTGAATCAGATTTTTGCTCAGATTCCTCAATTTCATCCAAAAAATACCTGAAATTACAGAAAAACACACAAATTCATAGTTAAGTCCAGAAATTTGAATTTTTCATAAAAACTAATAAAAATATAATAAAAACTAACTAAAACATACTAAAAACTATGTAAAAATAATGTCAAAAAGCGTATAAATTATCCACTCATCACAACACCAAACTTAAATTGTTGCTTGTCCCTAAGCAACTAAAAATAAAATAAGATAAAAAGAAGAGAATAAACTATAAAACCCAAAATATCAATGAAGCTTAGTTCCAATTAGATGAGCGGGGCTAGTAGCTTTTTGCTTCTGAATAGTTTCGGTATCTCACTTTATCCTGTGAAGTTCAGAATGATTGGCATCTATAGGAACTCAGAATTAAGATAGTGTTATTGACTTTCCTAATTTAGCATGTTGATTCTTGAACACAGCTACTTTATGAGTCTTGGCCGTGGCCCTAAGCACTTTGTTTTCCAGTATTACCACCAGATACATAAATGCCATAGACACAAAACTGGGTGCATCTTTTCAGATTGTGACTCAGCTTTGCTAAAGTCCCCAGTTAGAGGTGTCCACAGTTCTTGAGCACACTCTTTTTGCTTTAGATCACGACTTTAACCACTCAGTCTCAAGCTTTTCACTTGGACTTTCATGCCACAAGCACATGGTTAGGGACAGCTTGATTAGCCACTTAGGCTACGATTTTATTCCTTTGGGCCCTCCTATCCATTAATGCTCAAAGCCTTGGATTCTTTTTACCCTTGCCTTTTGGTTTAAAGGGCTATTGGCTTTCTCTGCTTGCTTTTTCTTTTTTTTCTCTTTTTTTCTTTCTTTTTCTTTATTTTTTGCCATTTTTTTTGCAAGCTTTTTCTTTTTCATTGCTTTTTCTTGCTTCAAGAATCAAATTTATGATTTTTCAGATCATCAATAACATTTCTCTTTTTTTTCATCATTCTTTCAAGAGCCAACAAATTTAACATTCATAAACTTCACTATAAAAAATATGCACTGTTCAAGCATTCATTCAGAAAACAAAAAGTATTGCCACCACATCAAAATAATTAAACTAATTTCAAGATAAAATTTGAAATTCATGTACTTCTTGTTCTTTTGTAATTAGGAATATTTTTCATTTAAGAAAGGTGAAGGATTCATGGAATTATTAATAGCTTTAAGACATAGACACTAGACACTAATGATCATGTAATGAAGCTAAAACATAGTCAAATATGAAGCATAAAAATAAAAAAAATAGAAAAATAAGAACAAGGAAATTAAAGAACGGGTCCACCTTAGTCATGGCGGCTAGTTCTTCTTTTTGAAGATCTTATGGAGTGCTTAAACTCCTCAATGTCTCTTCCTTGCCTTTGTTGCTCCTCCCTCATGGCTCTTTGGTCCTCTCTAATTTCATGGAGGATAATGGAATGCTCTTGGTGCTCCATCCTTAGTTGCTCCATGTTGCAACTCAAATCTCCTAAGGAGGTGTTGAGTTGCTCCCAATAGTTGTGTGGAGGAAAATGTATCCCTTGAGGTATCTCAGGGACTTTTTGATGAGAAACTTCCTCATGCACTTGTTAAGGTCCATGAGTGGGCTCTCTTGTTTGCTCCATCCTGTTTTTGGTGATGGGCTTGTCCTCTTCAATGAGGGTGTCTTCCTCTATGACAATTCCAGCTAAATTGCATAGGTGACAAATGAGATGAGAAAATGCTAACCTTGCCAAAGTGGAGGGCTTGTCAGCCACCTTGTATAGTTCTAGAGGTATGATCTCATGAACTTCCACTTCCTCTCCAATCATGATGCTATGGATCATGATAGCCCGATCCACAGTTACTTTGGACCGGTTGCTCTTAGGAATAATAGAGCGTTGGATGAATTCTAACCATCCTCAAGCCATGGGTTTGAGGTCAAGCCTTCTTAGTTGAACCGGCTTGCCTTTGGAGTCTTTCTTCTATTGGGCTCCTTCCACACAGATATCTATGAGGACTTAGTCCAACCTTTGATCAAAGTTGACCCTTCTTGTGAAAGGATGAAGATCTCCTTGCATAATTAGCAAGTTGAACGCCAATCTCACATTTTCCAGACTGAAATCTAAGTATTTTTCCCGAACCATTGTGAGCCAATTCTTTGGGTTCGGGTTCATACTTTGATAATGATTCCCATTGATCCATGCATTAGCATAGAACTCTTGAACCATTAAGGTTCCGACTTGTTGAATGGGATTGGTGAGAGCTTCCCATCCTCTTCTCCTAATCTCATGTCGGATCTCCGGATATTCGCTCCTTTTGAGCTTGAAGGAGACCTCGGGGATCACCTTTTTCTTAGCCACAACTTCATAGAAGTGGTCTTGATGGACCTTTGAGATGAATCTCTCCATCTTCCATGACTCGGAGGTAGAAGCAATTGCCTTCCTTTTCCTCTTTCTTGAGGTTTTTCCGGCCCTAGGTGCCATTAGTAGTTATGGAAAATTAAAGAGCAAGGCTTTTTCCACACCAAACTTAAGAAGTTTGCTTGTCCTCGAGCAAAAGAAGAAGGAAGAGAGTAGAAGAAGAAGAGAAGTGGGAGATGGAGGCTTGAGAGGGTTCGGCCAAGGGGGTTTTGAGTGTATGTGATGTGTAAGAATGAAGGAGTAAGGAGGGGTATTTATAGGGTAAGAGAGGGAGTTGGTTCGTGTGAGAAGGGGTGCGTTTGGGACGGAAATGGTTTGATTTTGAGTGGGTGGGGGTAGGTGGGTTGTATGATGGGTTTTTGGGAATTAGGGGATGGATGTGAGTGGTAAAGAGAATATGGGGAAGAGAGTAAGATTTGATAGGTGAGTGGTATTTTGGGTAGAGTGTTATAAAGAGGTGTAAAGAGGAGAGAGAGTGAGGTAGTGTAGATGGGGATCCTGTGGGATCCACAGATCCTGAGGTGTCAAAGATTTTGCATCCCTGCACCTTGCTGGCGTTAAACGCCTCTCTGTGTGCCTTTCTGGCGTTTAAACGCCAGGTTGCTGCCCTTTTTTGGCATTTAAATGCCAGTCTGTTGCCATTTTTTGGCATTTAAACGCCCAGAAAGGTGCCAGATTAGGCGTTTAAACACCCATTTTTATACTTTTACTGGCATTTAAACGCCAGTTTGCCTACCAGTTCTGGCGTTTAAATGCCAAACTGCTGCCCATTTTTGGCGTTTAACGCCCAGAATGGTGCCAGGCTGGGCGTTAAACGCCCATTTTGGTATCCTTACTGGCGTTTAAATGCCAGTAAGCTCGTCCTCCAGGGTGTACCATTTTTATGCTATTTTTTTTTTTTAATTTTTACAGTTGTTTTTGTGACTCCACATGATCATGATCCTAAAAAAACCATAAAATAACATAGATAAAAATAAAATTGGGTTACCTCCCAAAAAGCACTTTTTTAATGTCAATAGCTTGACAGTGAGCTCTTTTCAGAGCTTCACAGATGCTCAGAGCATGATTGTGGCCTCCCAACACCAAACTTAGAGTTTGAGTGTGGTGGCTCTGTCTGACTTTGTACTGAGAGAAGCTTTTCATGCTTCTTCTCCATGTTTACAGAAGAAGATCATTTGGCCTTAAACACATGGTAGTCCTCATTCAATTGAAGGACTAACTCTCCTCTGTCCACATCAATCACAGCCCTTGTTGTGGCCAGGAAGGGTCTTCCAAGGATGTTGGATTCATTCTCATCTTTCCCAATGTCTAGGATTATGAAGTCAGCAGGGATGTAAAGGCCTTCAACCTTCACTAAAACATCCTCTACCAGTTCATAAGCCTATTTCATGGATTTGTCTGTCATCTCTAGTGAGATTCTTGCAGCTTGTACCTCAAAGATCTCTAGTTTCTCCATTACAAAGAGTGGCATAAGGTTTATACCTGACCCTAGGTCACACAGAGCCTTTTCAAAGGTCATGGTGCCTATGGTGCAGGGTATTAAGAACTTTCCGGGATCCGGTTTTTTTTTTTAGGCAATGTCTACTGAATCTATGTATTCAGTTCATTGATGAGCAATGAAGGTTCATCCTCCCAAGTCTCATTATCAAATAACTTGGCATTCAGCTTCATGATTGCTCCAAGATACTTAGCAACTTGCTCTTCAGTAATATCTTCATCCTCTTCAGAGGATGAATACTCATTAGAGCTCATGAATGGTAGAAGTAAGTTGAATGGAATCTCTATGGTCTCTTTATGAGCCTCAGATTTCTTTGGTTCCTCATTAGGAAACTCCTTAGTGGCTAGTGGACATCCAGCAGGGTCTTCCTTATTGGGATTCACGTCCTCCTCATCCTCTGTGCTTTTGGCCACTTTGGTTATATTGATGGCCTTGCACTCTCTCTTTGGATTCTCTTCTGTATTGCTTGGGAGAGTACTAGGAAGAGTTTCAGTAACTCTTTTACTCAGCTGACCCACTTGTGCCTTCAGATTTCTGATAGAGGACCGTGCCTCATTCATGAAATTGAGAGTGGTCTTGGATAGATCAGAGACTATGGTTGCTAAGCTAGAGAGACTCTGCTCAGAATTCTCTATTTGTTGCTGAGAAGATGATGGAAAAGGTTTGCTATTGCTAAACCTATTTCTCCCACCATTATTATTGTTGAAACCTTGTTGAGGGTTCTGTTGATCCTTCCATGAGAAATTTGGATGATTCCTCCATGAAGGATTATAGGTGTTTCCATAGGGTTCTCCCATGTAATTCACCTCTTCCATTGCAGGATTCTCAGGGTCATAAGCTTCTCCTTCAGAGGAGGCTTCTTTAACACTACCGGATGCAGCTTGCAATCCAATCAGATTCTGAGAAATCATATTGACTCGCTTAGTCAATATTTTGTTCTGAGCCAATATGGCATTCAGAGTATCAATCTCAAGAACTCCTTTCTTCTGAGTCACCTCATTATTCACATGATTCCTTTCAAAAGTGTACATAAACTGGTTATTTGCAACCATCTCAATGAGTTTCTAGGCTTCTGTAGGTGTTTTCAGATGAAGGGATCCACTAGCAGAAAGATCCAATAACATCTTTGACAATTCAGACAGACCATCATAAAATATATATATGATGCTCTATTCTGGAAACATGTCAGAAGGACACCTTTTGGTTAATTGCTTGTATCTTTCCCAAGCTTCATAGAGGGATTCACCTTCCTTTTGTCTGAAGGTTTAGACGTCCACTCTGAGCTTACTCATCTTTTGAGATGGAAAGAATTTGGTCAAGAAAGCATTGACCATCTTGTCTCAAGAGTTCAGGCTTTCTCTAGGTTGTGAGTCCAACCATGTCCTAGCTCTGTCTCTTATAGCAAAGGGAAAAAGCATAAGTCTGTAGACCTCGGAATCAATCCCATTGTTTTTAACAGTATCACAGATCTGCAAGAATTCAGATAAGAACTAATGAGGATCTTCTGATGGAAGTCTATGAAACTTGCAGTTCTGCTGCATTAGAGAAACTAATTGAGGCTTAAGCTCAAAGTTGTTTGCTCCAATGGCAGGAATTGAGATGTTTTTTCCATAGAAGTTGGAAGTTGGTGCAGCATAGTCACCAAGCATCTTCCTTGCATCTCTGGCATTGTTGTTATTTTTGGCTGCCATGTCTTCTTCTTTTTCGAAAATTTCTATCAGGTCCTCTCCAGAGATTTGTGCTTTAGCTTCTCTTAGCTTCCTCTTCAAAGTCCTTTCAGGTTCAGGATCAGCTTCAACAAGAATGTCTTTATCCCTGTTCCTGCTCATATGAAAAAGAAGAGAACAAAAAAGAAGGGGAATCCTCTATATCACAATATAGAGATTCCTTTATGTGAGTAGAAGAAGAGAAGAAGAGAAGAATTAGATAGAGAGAAAATAAAGAGAATTCAAACACAGAGAGGCAGAGAGGGTTCAAATTTTTTAAGAAGGAGAGAAGTGTTAGTAAATAAATAAATAAATAGAAAGAGATGAGAGAGAGGGAATTCGAATATTAAATAAAAGGAAAAGGAAAAATATTTTTGTTTTTATTTTAAATATTAGTTAATATTCAAAAATTAAGAAAGGAATAAAATAAAATTAGAGTTTAAAACAATTAGTTAATGAAAAAGGTTTTTGAAAAAGTTGTTAGTGGTTTTCGAAAATTAGAGAGAGAAAAGTAGTTAATTGAAAAAGGTTTGAAAATAAATTTTGAAAAGATAAGAAGTTAGAAAAAGATTTTGAAATTAAGTTTTGAAAAAGATATGATTGAAATTTATTTTGAAAAAGAAATTTAAAAAAGATTTGATTTTGAAAATTGAAGTTGATGACTTGACTAACAAGAAACTAAAAGATATGATTCTAGAATTTAAAGATTGAACATTTCTTAACAAGAAAGTAACAAACTTGAAATTTTTGAATCAAAACATTAATTGTTAGTAAAGTAATCGAAAATATGAAATGAAAATAAGAAAAAGATTTTGAAAATCAATTTAAAATTTTTGAAAATATTAAGAAGAAAAAATGAAAAAGATTTTATTTTTGAAAAAGATTTAAAAAGATAGAATTTTTAAATTGAAATTTGACTTGACTAACAAGAAACAACTAAGTTTTAAAAATCTTTGACTAAGTCAACCCAAAATTTCGAATTTTATGAGTGAAATAAGGAAAAGATATTTTTTTATTTTTTAAATTTTAATGAGAAAAGAGAAAAATAACAAATTGACTTAACACATGAAAAATTAAGATCAACACAAAGAAAACATGCAAGAACACATTGAATGTCAAGATGAACACCAAGAACACTTTGAAGATCATGATGAACATCAATAACTTATTTTTGAAAAATTTTTAAGAAAGGAAACACATGCAAGACACCAAACTTAGAAATTTTTAATGCTTAGACACTCATAAATTAAAAATGCATATGAAAAATAAGAAAAGACTCAAAACAAGAAAATCACAAGATCAAACAAAGACAATCATCAAGAACAACTTAAAGATCAAGAAGAACATATGCATGAGTTTTCGAAAAATGCAAGAAAAATAAAAAGATACAATTGACACCAAACTTAAAATTTGACTCTAGACTCAAGCAAGAAACAAAAATTCTTTTTTTGTTTTATGGTTTTATGATTTTTTTTTTTGAAAATAAAACAAGAAGAAAATTACCTAATCTACAACAAGATGAACCGTCAGTTGTCTAAACTCGAACAATCTCCGGCAACGACGTCAAAAACTTGGTACACGAAATTGTGATACATAACTCCGATACAACTAACCAACAAGTGCACTGGGTCGTCCAAGTAATACCTTACGTGAGTAAGGGTCGATCCCACGGAGATTGTCGGCTTGAAGCAAGCTAAGGTCATCTTGTAAATCTCAGTCAGGCGGATTCAAATGGTTATGAGGTTTTGATAATTAAAAGATAAATAAAACAGAAAATAAGATAGGGATACTTATGTAATTCATTGGTGGGAATTTCAGATAAGCATATGGAGATGCTTTGTTGCTCCTGAACTTCTGCTTTCCTATAGCCTTCATCCAATCATTCATACTCCTTTCCATGGCAAGCTGTATGTTGGGGGATCACCATTGTCAATGGCTACCGTCCATCCTCTCAGTGATAATGGTCCGGCTACAGGTTACGTAGGGCTAATCATCTGTCAGTTATCACTTGTGTTGGAATAAGATCCAATGATCCTTTGTGCACTATCACTACACCCAATGGTCATGAGTTTGAAGCTTGTCACAGTCATCCCATCCCAGATCCTACTCAGAATACCACAGACAAGGTTTAGACTTTCCAGATCTCAAGAATGTTGTCAATTGGTTCTAGCTTATACCACGAAGACTCAGATTTCACAGAATTGAAAGGCTTTGTTTTCAGGAGAGACAATCATGCATCGTGAACCAGGAACCCAAGAAATACACACTCAAGCTCTCGCAGATAGAACAGAAGTGGTTGTCATGCACGCGTTTAAAAGGGAGGATGATTATGAGTGTCACGGATCATCACATCCATCAGGTTGAAGTACGAGTGAATATCTTAGAATAAGAATAAGCGTGAATTGAATAGAAAAACAATAGTACTTTGCATTGATTCATGAGGAACAGCAGAGCTCCATACCTTAATCTATGAGGTGTAAAAACTTCACCGTTGAAAATACAAAAGTGATGAAGGTCCAGACATGGCCGAATGGCCAGCCCCCAGAACGTGATCAATAGATCAAAAGTGATCCAAATATAGTCTCAAAATGATCTAAAGATGTGAATACAATAGTAAAAAGTCCTATTTATACTAAACTAGTTACTAGGGTTTACAGAAATTAGTAGATAGTGCAGAAATCCACTTCCGGGGCCCACTTGGTGTGTGCTTGGGATGAGCATTGAAGCTTTCACGTGCATAGGCTATTTTTGGAGTTAAACGCCAGCTTTGGTGCCAGTTTGGGCGTTTTACTCCAGCTTTGGTGCCAGTTCTGGCGTTTTACGCCAGAAAAGGGTCTCTGACCGGAGTTTTGACGCCAGTTTGGGCCATCAAATCTCAGGCAAAGTATGGAGTATTAAACATTGCTGGAAAGCCCAAGATGTTTAATTTCCAACTCAATTAAGATCACACCGATTGGGCTTCTGTAGCTCTAAAAAATCCATTTTGCGTACAGGAGGGTCAGAATCCAACAGCATCTGCAGTCCTTTTTCAGCCTCTAAATCAGATTTTTGCTCAGATCCCTCAATTTTAGCCAGAAAATACCTGAAATCACAGAACAAAAACTCATAGTAAAGTCCAGAAATGTGAATTTTGCATAAAAACTAATAAAAATATAATAAAAACTAACTAAAACATACTAAAAACTATGTAAAAACAATGTCAAAAAGCGTATAAATTATCCGCTCATCAGTCGCCGTCCATAGAGGTTCGAGAACAGAGGGAAGACGCCCCGTTCTGCTTAGAGCCGACGTGGGAAGGGTCGTCACCGTTAAGCCCAGCGACCATCGCTACCGTTCGTGCCTTCGTTTTGCGCTGCCAGATCTGTCGCCGTCATCGGGAGAGAAACAAAACGTGTATGGAGAGGGAAGGGGTCGCAGGGAGGTTATGCCATCATTGGAACTCCGTTGCTGCTGCTGCCATGGCCGCCGCGCCTCTGCCGCCAAGAAACGTCATTGTTGCCGCCGAGATCCACTGCTGGTAATGGGTTTTGAGTTTGGTTTTCATTCATTTTGAGTTTTTGGGAGCTTTACCGTCACTGCATGGTTGTTACAGTCACCATCACCGGGGTTTTGCTCACCACTATTGCTTGAGGTGGCTGCCAGGGCTACCGCCAAACCGGTTCAGTGACCGTCGCTGTTTTATTTTCTTATTTTTGGCATTGTTTTTAGAATATTTTTAGTATGATCTAGTTAGTTTTTAGTATATTTTTATTAGTTTTTAGTTAAAATTCACTTTTCTTGACTTTACTATGAGTTTGTGTGTTTTTCTGTGATTTCAGGTATTTTCTGGCTGAAATTGAGGGACTTGAGCAAAAATCTGATTCAGAGACTAAAAAGGACTGCAGATGCTGTTGGATTCTGACCTCCCTGCACTCGAAGCGGATTTTCTGGAGCTACAGAAGCCCAATTGGCGCGCTCTCAACGGCGTTGGAAAGTAGACATCCTGGGCTTTCCAGCAATATATGATAGTCTATACTTTGCCCAAGATTTGATGGCCCAAACCGGCGTTCAAAGTAACCCTCAGAATTCCCAGCGTTAAACGCCGGAACTGGCACCAAAATGGGAGTTAAACACCCAAACTGGCACTAAAGCTGGCGTTTAACTCCAAGAAGAGTCTCTACACGAAAATGCTTCATTGCTCAGCCCAAGCACACACCAAGTGGGCCCGGAAGTGGATTTTTATGTCATTTACTCATCTCTGTAAACCTTAGGCTACTAGTTTTCTATAAGTAGGACATTTTACTATTGTATTTTCATCTTCGGACGTCTAGTTCTTAGATCATATCGGGGTAGTTATCCTTGTTCTGATGCTATCTTAGATCATTGGGAGGCTGGCCATTCGGCCTTGCCTAGACCTTGTTCTTATGTATTTTCAACGGTGGAGTTTCTACACACCATAGATTAAGGTGTGGAGCTCTGCTGTACCTCGAGTATCAATGCAATTACTATTGTTCTTCTATTCAATTCCGCTTGTTCTTGTTCTAAGATATCACTTGTTCTTCAACTTGATGAATGTGATGATCCGTGACACTCATCATCATTCTCACCTATGAACGTGTGACTGACAACCACCTCCGTTCTACCTTTGATTGGGTGACTATCTCTTGGATTCTTTAACTGGAATCTTCGTGGTATAGGCTAGAACTGATGGCGGCATTCAAGAGAATCCGGAAGGTCTAACCTTGTCTGTGGTATTCTGAGTAGGATTCAATGATTGAATGACTGTGACGTGCTTCAAACTCCTCAGGGCCGGGCGTTAGTGACAGACGCAAAAGAATCACTGGATTCTATTCCGGCCTGATCGAGAACCGACAGATGGATAGCCGTGCCGTGACAGGGTGCGTTGAACATTTCCACTGAGAGGATGGGAGGTAGCCACTGACAACGGTGAAACCCTTGCTTAAGCTTGCCATGGAAAGGAGTAAGAAGGATTGGATGAAGACAGTAGGAAAGCAGAGAGACGGAAGGGAAGGCATCTTCATACGCTTATCTGAAATTCCTACCAATGAATTACATAAGTATCTCTATCCTTATCTTTATGTTTTATTCGTTTATCACCATACCCATTTGAGTTTGCCTGACTAAGATTTACAAGGTGACCATAGCTTGCTTCATACCAACAATCTCTGTGGGATCGACCCTTACTCGCGTAAGGTTTATTACTTGGACGACCCAGTACACTTGCTGGTTAGTTGTGCGAAGTTGTAGTGATCACAATTTCGTCCACCAAGTTTTTGGCGCCGTTGCCGGGGATTGTTGAGTTTGGACAACTGACGGTTCATCTTGTTGCTTAGATTAGGTATTTTTTTCGGAATTCTTGAAGATGAATTCTAGAGTTTCATGATGATTTGTTGAAGTCTGGCTGGCTGTGAAGCCATGTCTAATTTCATTGGACCGAGGTTTCAACTTATCATCACAAAAGCTTGTTGATTTCTATCAATCCTGCTTTTGGAGCAGTGATCTGCTAAGGCTTGGCTGGCCATTGGCCATGTCTAGTGTTTTGGACCGAAGCTTTCCTTGAAAGCTTGGCTGGCTGTGAAGCCATGTCTAATTCCTGGACCGGAGTCTTAGACTAGCATTGCACTGATTCCTGGAATTCTCATTAAGAATTTTGATACCTTTATTTTCTTTTTCCACTTAATTTTCGAAAAAAAAAAAGCACAAAAAATTTACAAAGTCATAAAATCCAAAAATATTTCTTGTTTGAGTCTAGTGTCTCATGTTAAGTTTGGTGTCAATTTCTTGCATTCATTCATGTGTCTTAAGGATCTTCAAATAATTCTTGATGATTTCTTACTCTAATCTTTGAATTCTCTTGACTTGAGTGTTTATGAGTCTCATATGCATTCTCATTAGTGTCAGTAGTATACAAACTGCTAAGTTTGGTGTCTTGCATGCATTATTATTTGATTTTAGTTGCATTTTGATTATTCCTCATTATTAAAAATTCAAAAATATTTTTAATTTGTGTCTTTTCAAGTCAATAATACAGAGAATTGAAGATTCAGAACATACAGCAGAGGAATTGCACAGAAAAAGCTGGGCGTTCAAAACGCCCAGTGAAGAAGGACAGACTGGCGTTTAAACGCCAGCCAGGGTACCTGGTTGGGCGTTTAACGCCCAAAAGGGTAGCATTTTGGGCGTTAAACGCCAGAATGTGCACCATTCTGGGCGTTTAACGCCAGGATGGCACAAGAGGGAAGATTTTGTTTTCAATGCAAATTTTTTTTTCAAGTTTTCAAAGTTTTTCAAAATCAAATCTTTTTCAATTCATATCTTTTCAATCAAATCTTTTTCAAAATCAATTTCTCTCTATTTTTAAAAATACTTGCTATCAATCAATGATTTGATTCAACATTTCAAGTATGTTGCCTTTTCTGTTGAGAAAGGTTTAATGTTTGAATCATATCTTTTCCTGTTAGCCAAGTTTTTAATTTTTAAAATCAAATCTTTTTAAATGTTTTTCAAATCATATCTTCTCAATCACATCTTTTTTTAAACTAATCATATCTTCTTAACCACATCTTTTTCAAAATAGTTTTCAATCAAATCTTTTTGATTTCTAATTTCAAAATTTTTTTTTCAAAAATCACTTGATTTCTTTCCCACTTTTATTTTCGAAAATCAATTAGTGTCTTTCAAAATGTTTTCAAAATCTTTTACTTGATTTTCGAAAATTACTTCCCTTCTTCTCACATCCTTCTATTTATGGACTAACACTATTCCTTAATGCAAAATTCGAACTCCATCTCCTTTGATAAGTTCGAATTTTCTACTTCTGTCTTCTACTTTTCTTTTCCTCTGACACCTAAAGGAATCTCTATACTGTGACATAGAGGATTCCACATTCTCTTGATCTCTTCTCTTTCTTATGAGCAGGAGCAAGGACAAAAGCATTCTTGTTGAGGCTGATCCTGAACCTGAAAGGACCTTGAAGCGAAAATTAAGAGAAGCTAAGGCACAATTCTCTGTAGAGGACCTAACAGAAATCTTCAAAGAAGAAGAACCTATGGCAGCCGAAAACAACAACAATGCCAACAATGCAAGGAAGGTGCTGGGTGACTTTACTGCACCTACTCCCGACTTTTATGGGAGAAGCATCTCTATCCCTGCCATTGGAGCAAACAACTTTGAGCTTAAGCCTCAATTAGTTTCTCTAATGCAACAGAATTGCAAGTTCCATGGACTTCCATTGGAAGATCCTCATCAGTTTTTAGCTGAATTCTTGCAAATCTGTGACACTGTCAAGACTAATGGGGTTGACCCTGAGGTCTACAGACTTATGCTATTCCCTTTTGCTGTAAGAGACAGAGCTAGGACATGGTTGGACTCTCAACCTAAAGAAAGCCTGGACTCTTGGGAAAAGCTAATCAATGCCTTCTTGGCAAAGTTCTTTCCACCTCAAAAATTGAGTAAGCTTAGAGTGGAAGTCCAAACCTTCAGACAGAAGGAAGGAGAATCCCTCTATGAAGCTTGGGAAAGATACAAACAATTAATCAGAAAGTGTCCTTCTGATATGCTTTCTGAATGGAGCATCATAGGTATTTTCTATGATGGTCTCTCTGAACTATCCAAAATGTCTTTGGATAGCTCTGCTGGAGGCTCTCTTCATCTGAAGAAGACGCCTACAGAAGCTCAAGAGCTGATTGAAATGGTTACAAATAACCAATTCATGTACACTTCTGAAAGAAATCCTGTGAACAATGAGACTAGTCAGAAGAAAGGAGTTCTTGAGATTGACACTCTGAATGCCATATTGGCTCAGAACAAAATATTGACTCAACAAGTCAATATGATTTCTCAAAGTCTGTCTGGAATGCAAAATGCACCAAGCAGTACTAAGGAAGCTTCATCTGAGGAAGAAGCTTATGATCCTGAGAACCCTTCAATGGAAGAGGTGAATTACATGGGAGAACCCTATGGAAACACCTATAATCCTTCATGGAGAAATCATCCAAATCTCTCATGGAAGGATCAACAGAGACCTCAACAAGGTTTCAACAATAAAAATGGTGGAAGAAACAGGTTTAGCAATAGCAAGCCTTTTCCATCATCTTCTCAGCAACAGACAGAGAGTTCTAAGCAGAATACCTCTGACTTAGCAACCATGGTCTCTGATCTAATCAAAACCACTCAAAGTTTCATGACTGAAACAAGATCTTCCATTAGAAACTTGGAGGCACAAGTGGGTCAGCTGAGCAAGAAAATTTCTGAACTCCCTCCTAGTACTCTCCCAAGCAATACAGAAGAAAATCCAAAAGGAGAATGCAAGACCATCAACATGGCCGAATTTTGGGAGGAAGGAGAGGCAGTGAATGCCACTGAAGAAGACCTCAATGGACGTCCACTGGCCTCCAATGAGTTCCCAAATGAGGAACCATGGGAATCTGAGGCTCAAAATGAGACCATAGAGATTCCATTGGAATTACTTTTGCCATTCATGAGCTCTGATGAGTATTCTTCCTCTGAAGAGGATGAGTATGTCACTGAAGAGCAAGTTGCTAAATACCTTGGAGCAATCATGAAGCTAAATGACAAGTTATTTAGAAATGAGACTTGGGAGGATGAATCCCCTTTGCTCACCAAAGAACTAGATAACTTGTCTAGGCAGAAACTGCCTCAAAAGAGACAGGATCCTAGGAAGTTTTCAATACCTTGTACCATAGGCACCATGACCTTCAAGAAGGCCTTGTGTGACTTAGGGTCAAGTGTAAACCTCATGCCTCTCTCTGTAATGGAGAAGTTAGGGATCTTTGAGGTGCAAGCTGCAAAAATCTCACTAGAGATGGCAGACAATTCAAGAAAACAAGCCTACGGACTTGTAGAGGATGTTCTGGTAAAAGTTGAAGACCATTACATCCCTACTGATTTCATAGTCCTAGAGACTAGGAAGTGCATGGATGAATCCATCATCCTTGGCAGACCCTTCCTAGCCACAACAAAGGCTGTGATTGATGTTGATAGAGGAGAGTTGATCATTCAAGTGAATGAAGAATCTTTTGTGTTTGAGGCTCAAGGATATCCCTCTGTCACCATGGAGAGGAATCATGAAGAGTTTCTCTCAAAACAGAGCCAAACAGAGCCCCCACAGTCAAACTCTAAGTTTGGTGTTGGGAGGCCACAATCAAACTCTAAGTTTGGTGTTGAACCCCCACATTCAAACTCTAAGTTTGGTGTTGGGAGGTTCCAACATGGCTCTGAGCATTTCTGAGGCTCCATGAGAGTCCTCTGTCAAGCTACTGACATTAAAGAAGCGCTTGTTGGGAGGCAACCCAATGTTATATTTTATCTATTTTCTTTTGTTATTTTATATTTTTTGTAGGTTGATGATCATGAGAAGTCACAAAATCAATGAAAAAAGCAAAAACAGAATGAAAAGCAGAAAGAAAAACAGCACACCCTGGAGGAGAGCGTGCTGGCGTTTAAACGCCAGTGAGGCTAGCTGTTGGGCGTTTAACGCCCAGTCTGGCACCATTCTGGGCGTTTAACGCCAGAAAGGGGCACCAGACTGGCGTTAAACGCCAGAAAAGGGCAAGAAGCTGGCGTTAAACGCCAGAAATGGGCACCAGCCCGGCGTTTAACGCTAGAAATGGCTAAAAACGCAATTTTGCTTGCCATTTGGTGCAGGGATGACTTTTCCTTGACACCTCAAGATCTGTGGACCCCACAGGACCCCCACCTACCCCACCACTCTCTCTCCTCTTCACCCATTCACCAATCACCTCTTCCCCCAAAACCCTTCACCTATCAAATCCCATCTTTCTCTTCACAACTCACATCCATCTTTCATAAAACCCCACCTACCTCACCATTCAAATTCAAACCACTTTCCCACCCAAACCCTCCCATACATGACCGAACCCTCATCCTCCCCCCACTCCTATATAAACCCATCTTCACTCCTTCATTTTCACACAACCTAAACACCACTTCTCCCCCTTTTGGCCGAACACAAAGCCATTCCCTTCTTCCTCATTTCTTCTTCTTCTACTCTCTTCTTTCTTCTTTTGCTCGAGGACGAGCAAACCTTTTAAGTTTGGTGTGGTAAAAGCACTGCTTCTTGTTTTACCATAACCAATTATGGCATCCAAGGCCGGAGAAACCTCTAGAAAGAGGAAAGGGAAGGCAAAAGCTTCCACCTCCGAGTCATGGGAGATGGAGAGATTCATCTCAAGGGTGCATCAAGACCACTTCTATGAAGTTGTGGCCTTGAAGAAGGTGATCCCCGAGGTCCCTTTTTCACTCAAAAAGGGTGAATATCCGGAGATCTGACATGAGATCCGAAGAAGAGGTTGGGAAGTTCTTACCAACCCCATTCAACAAGTCGGAATCTTAATGGTTCAAGAGTTTTATGCCAATGCATGGATCCCAAAGAACCATGATCAAAGTGTGAACCCAGATCCAAAGAATTATCTTACAATGGTTCGGGGGAAATACTTGGATTTTAGTCCGAAAAGGGTAAGGTTGGCATTCAACTTGCCCATGATGCAAGGAGATGAACATCCTTACACTAGAAGGGTCAACTTTGATCAAAGGTTGGACCAAGTCCTCACAGTCATATGTGAAGAGGGCACCCAATGGAAGAGAGATTCAAGAGGGAAGCCGGTTCAATTGAGAAGGCATGACCTCAAACCCGTGGCTAGAGGATGGTTGGAGTTTATCCAACGCTCAATCATTCCCACTAGCAACCGGTCCGAAGTTACCATAGACCGGGCTATCATGATTCATAGCATCATGATTGGAGAAGAAATAGAAGTTCATGAGGTTATAGCCCAAGAACTTTATAAGGTGGCGGATAAGTCTTCTACCTTGGCAAGGTTAGCCTTCCCTCATCTCATTTGTCACCTCTGTTATTCGGTTGGAGTTGACATAGAGGGAAACATCCCTATTGATGAGGACAAGCCCATCACTAAGAAGAGGATGGAGCACACAAGAGACCCCACTCATCATGAGATCCCTGAGATACCTCAAGGGATGCACTTTCCTCCACAAAACTATTGGGAGCAACTAAACACCTCCCTAGGAGAATTGAGTTCCAACATGGGACAACTAAGGGTGGAGCATCAAGAACACTCCATCATCCTCCATGAGATTAGAGAAGATCAAAGAATCATGAGAGAGGAGCAACAAAGACAAGGAAGAGACATTGAGGAGCTCAAGCACTCCATAGGATCTTTAAGAGGAAGAAAGAGCCGCCATCACTAAGGTGGACCCGTTCTTTAATTTCCTTGTTCTTTATTTTCTGTTTTTCGAAATTTAGTGCTTATGTTTATCTATGTTTGTGTCTTGTGATCATTAGTGTCTTAGTGTCTATGCCTTAAAGTTATGAATGTCCTATGAATCCATCACCTTTCTTGAATGAAAAATGTTCTTAATTGAAAAAGAAAAGAATTGCATGAATTTTGAATTTTATAACAGTTTGATTATTTTGATGTGGTGGCAATACTTTTGTTCTCTGAATGTATGCTTAAACAGTGCATATGTCTTTTGAATTTGTGGTTCATGAATGTTGGCTCTTGAAAGAATGATGAAAAAGGAGACATGTTACTGAGGATCTGAAAAATCATAAAAATGATTCTTGAAGCAAGAAAAAGCAAAGAAAAAAAAAAGAGAGAAAAAAATATTCGAAAAAAAAAAGAAGAAAAAGAAAGAAAAAGAAAAGAAATAAGGTTGTGATCCAAGGCAAAGAGAGTGTGCTTAAGAACCCTGGACACCTCTAATTGGGGACTCTAGCAAAGCTGAGTCACAATCTGAAAAGGTTCACCCAATTATGTGTCTGTGGCATGTATGTATCCGGTGGTAATACTGGAAGACATAGTGCTTTGGGCCACGGCCAAGACTCAATAAATAGCTATGTTCAAGAATCATCATACTTTACTAGGAGAATCAATAACACTATCTGGATTCTAAGTTCCTAAAGAAGCTAATCATTCTGAATTTCAAAGGATAGAGTGAGATGCCAAAACTATTCAGAGGCAAAAAGCTAAAAGCCCCGCTCATCTAATTAATACTGATCTTCATAGATGTTTTTGGAATTCATTGCATATTCTCTTCTTTTTATCTTATTTGATTTTCAGTTGCTTGAGGACAAGCAACAATTTAAGTTTGGTGTTGTGATGAGCGGATAATTTGTACGCTTTTTGGCATTGTTTTTAGTATGTTTTTAGTATGATCTAGTTAGTTTTTAGTATATTTTTATTAGTTTTTAGTTAAAATTCACTTTTCTGGACTTTACTATGAGTTTGTGTATTTTTCTGTGATTTCAGGTATTTTCTAGCTGAAATTGAGGGACCTGAGCAAAAATCTGATTCAGAGACTAAAAAGGACTGCAGATGCTGTTGGATTCTGACCTCCCTGCACTCGAAGCGGATTTTCTGGAGTTACAGAATCCCAATTGGCGCGCTCTTAACGGCGTTGGAAAGTAGACATCCTGGGCTTTCCAGCAATATATGATAGTCTATACTTTGCCCAAGATTTGATGGCCCAAACCGGCGTTCAAAGTTACCCTCAGAATTCCCAGCGTTAAACGCCGGAACTGGCACCAAAATGGGAGTTAAACGCCCAAACTGGCACTAAAGCTGGCGTTTAACTCCAAGAAGAGTCTCTACACGAAAATGCTTCATTGCTCAGCCCAAGCACACACCAAGTGGGCCCGGAAGTGGATTTTTATGTCATTTACTCATCTCTGTAAACCTTAGGCTACTAGTTTTCTATAAGTAGGACCTTTTACTATTGTATTTTCATCTTCGGACGTCTAGTTCTTAGATCATATCGGGGTAGTTATCCTTGTTCTGATGCTATCTTAGATCATTGGGAGGCTGGCCATTCGGCCATGCCTAGACCTTGTTCTTATGTATTTTCAACGGTGGAGTTTCTACACACCATAGATTAAGGTGTGGAGCTCTGCTGTACCTCGAGTATCAATGCAATTACTATTGTTCTTCTATTCAATTCCGCTTGTTCTTGTTCTAAGATATCACTTGTTCTTCAACTTGATGAATGTGATGATCCGTGACACTCATCATCATTCTCACCTATGAACGTGTGACTGACAACCACCTCCGTTCTACCTTTGATTGGGTGACTATCTCTTGGATTCTTTAACTGGAATCTTCGTGGTATAGGCTAGAACTGATGGCGGCATTCAAAAGAATCCGGAAGGTCTAACCTTGTCTGTGGTATTCTGAGTAGGATTCAATGATTGAATGACTGTGACGTGCTTCAAACTCCTGAGGGCGGGGCGTTAGTGACAGACGCAAAAGAATCATTGGATTCTATTCCGGCCTGATCGAGAACCGACAGATGGATAGCCGTGCCGTGACAGGGTGCGTTGAACATTTCCACTGAGAGGATGGGAGGTAGCCACTGACAACGGTGAAACCCTTGCTTAAGCTTGCCATGGAAAGGAGTAAGAAGGATTGGATGAAGACAGTAGGAAAGCAGAGAGACGGAAGGGAAGGCATCTTCATACGCTTATCTGAAATTCCTACCAATGAATTACATAAGTATCTCTATCCTTATCTTTATGTTTTATTCGTTTATCACCATACCCATTTGAGTTTGCCTGACTAAGATTTACAAGGTGACCATAGCTTGCTTCATACCAACAATCTCTGTGGGATCGACCCTTACTCGCGTAAGGTTTATTACTTGGACGACCCAGTACACTTGCTGGTTAGTTGTGCGAAGTTGTAGTGATCACAATTTTGTCCACCACGTTGCATGTCACTTTTAAGTTGTTGTGATTACTGTGAAAGTGATCAGGGACTGAGGTATCGGTTGCAGTTGGTTTCGGACTGAGAAAAAAGAGTTCTGTTGATGCGCTTGGTTTATGATTTCGGCTTGTCGAGGTAGGGGCTTTTTATAAAAAACTAATTTATTTTAAAGTGGAATTGTTATAAATTGATATGATGAGCGAAATACTTTTTTGATGATTATGTAAGTCTTATGAATTGTCTAATTTGTCTTGGATGAATATGGTTGTTTGTTTGATTGAAATAATGTCTAATTTTGTTAAAATGGAGATTTCTTATTGGTTTGATTTGAAATGATTTTTATATTTAAAATGATTTTAAAGAAATGAGGTCGGTTGTTTCCCCTAAAGTATTGAGGCTCTGCTGAGGAATTTTATGATCAAATCCTAATTCAGAAAGAATGATTTGAGTCTTTCAGAAGAGATTTGGAAATTAGCATGGTTTTGAAATTGTTTGGAAGTTTTGAAAAGATGTTGTGGAAAATGGCTCTATTTTGAAAAGAAAAATTGACTTGAGAAAAGTGGTTCTTGGCAAGATGTGAACTGAATACGTTTGTTATTTGAAAGTAAATGGGTCAAGAATGATTATTGAAATAAGAGTTTGAGCCTGATTGATTGTGAAAACTACTGAGATTGTTGATAAGTCGCTTGCGTCTGGCAAGGACGGTGGTTAATCCCACTTACGTGTAGATGTGAGGTCGGAGGCAGAGTATCCTGCTCACATCCTTTCGGATCACAGGAGAGTGCCTGGCACTATATCCATGGGGGTTTCCGTAGCTATATTCGTGAAGGCGACATTCCCATGGGAATGTATCAGGTTGGCAGTTGAACCGACAATGTGATATCATAGCCAGTAGGACAGACATTCATCATATACATCTATGTGACATCGTTTGGGTGTGTATATTGTAATTGGTTTGCCTATGTGAATAATTATGTTTAACTGCTAATTGCTATATTTGATGTAATTACTTTGATTGTGTTTG